>NW_007253185.1:327925-345143 GCF_000164805.1 Carlito syrichta
GAGGCTGTGGTGGCCGGGAGCAGCCACTGCACTCCAGTCTGGGCCACAGAGTGAGACTCCAACTCAAAAAAAAAAAAAGATGGCACTTCTGTGATTCTTAATTCATACTCCCACTACCTGGTTCTCCTGGATTTCCCCATTCTCACCCCCTTCCAAGTCCTGTTCATCAACTGTTGCTTTTTTATAGGCCACCTTACACTGTGCCACTTAAATTAGTTCCTATTGCTTACAACGTAACAGCCTAACCAAGACTATGACCAAATATAATGTCCAAACATTATTGGTTTCCAAGTAGAGGTCAGGGGAATTCACAGAGCATGTTTCATAGATTTTCCATGATTCTTTGAGGGTGAAAAATTTCTAGCTTTGTTTTACTGTGGCCAAATAAAAGTTTAAGATTCTTGTTTTGTCTTTTAATCTGAAAAATACCTCTTAAAGTGAAAATGTTTCAAGAAACTTGTGGGAGTGATCTATGCCCAGGTACCTCTGATCTTCCAGCTGGGCAGGAATTGGATAGAAATCAAGCCCCTGTATAAAAAGTTTCCCTCATGGAGGTGGTGCTAACCATGTTCACATAATCATTCACCATTGCTCTGTAAGGTCCCATGATTTCTGAGGCTTTTTTCTTTCTTCCTTTGTTTTAAAATCTCATCATATCTTTGCTCAAAATCTTCCAGTGGCTTCTCATCTCACATAAAGTAAAAACATTAGTCCTTAAAACGGTTTGCAAGGCCCTGTAGTTAGGACCCTGGCTTACTTTATGAAATCTGCGGATTTCCTCTCTGACCCCAGGCTCTTCTGCTCTCTCTATGAGACATGTTCCTATCTTGGGGCCTTGTACCTGTTGCTCTTCCACCTAGGATGCTCCTCTCTAGACTCCTTTAGTGCTCTCTACTTCCCCACTTCACCTTCTGAGTGAGTCTTCCTTGTCCAGAGCATTTAAAACTGTAATACCTCCCCTGTTCCAAGCTTCCTAGTCCCCTTACCTGCTATATTTTTCTCCTTAGCACTCAAGATCATCAAGCATACTGTAAACTTGTTTATCCTACTGATGATCAATCTTCTTCCAATGGGATAAAAACTTCATGAGAAAAAGGACCTTTGTGAATTTTATTTGCTGTTCTATTCCCTATAGCTGAGAGCAGTATTTGGTCCATAAGAGATGTTCAGTAAATAAATTCTCAATGGCCCAATCTTTTTCAATCTATAGAACTTTTTTTCTGTTCCTATTTTTCTTTTTCTCTATGCTTTCCTCTGTATTTTTTCTCTTCAGTAAACTCTACCTTAGACTTACCACCCAATTGTAGTCTAGATTTCATTTAAATATTTTTACGTTTGTTTGTATCATATAAAATATAATATTATAATATGAATATAATAATATTATATAATTTCTGTTTGTTGACTCTCTTTGGGGTTGTAGGCCCTATGCTAAGTGCAAGGCTGTAACTGTCACTGTTGATGCCTCAGCCCCCACATCTGTTTGATCCAGCTGAGTTTTACCTGCAGTTTACAGAAGACAATTTGTGGCCTTCAGACAGCTTCCTGCCTCCGTGTGGGCCCTGGCTCTCTCTTCTCAGCCAGAGGGCTTTCTCTGACACCAAGAGAACTCCCTGCTGCACTCAGTTATAACCAGGAGTCTGAAGGTTAAAAACCACTAGAGGCAAACTTCTTCCACTGGGGGGACAAAGTAGGTGGACAAATGTCCCAGCCTTCATGTCCTTTCATGGGCTACACAATTTCATGAGGGCTTCAAGGGGCTTGATCCCCAACTGCTCACAGTGAAACTCACTTATTAATACACCCATACTGACTTTTCTTTCTTCCCTGTTTCACACTGCCCCTTCCTCATGTGTGGTTCCTGCATTATCTCCCAACTCAAGTACCTGTGCCCAAGTCCCAGCCTCAGGTTTTCAGGAATAGAGGGAAGAAGATAAAACCTAGTAGTTTGCTGTGCTCGGTTGAGTTAGAAGATCCATATGTCCTAAGAAGTTCCTGGCCCCTGTCACTGAGAAGAGATCTCACTTTTCCTGCATGGGAAGCAGCTTGTGACCCAAGAGGCAGCTGATTGTCAGCACTGGGAAGGTTTCCTGGGCAATTCACAGCATATTTGACAAATATATAATGTAGCTAGCTACACTGTCAACTAAACAGGAATTCTGGACCAGGAAGAAGAATCTTAAATGCATCTCTGAATTTCAGGTAGCCATCTTTCTTGAGTGCAGTGGCACTTGCAATGACAGTGATATTATTCCACAGAGCCTTCCGTTACACACCCAGCCTCTCCCTATCCCTATCCCTTGCCTCCATTCCCTCTCCTCTCACTTTTCACTGGCCTTCAGAGAATCAGAACTGGGGAGCTGAAGGGACTGAGATGCTCTAAATTTTCATGGTTGCAGAGGATGCTGACCCCTAAATGGGTGAGGGATTTGACCATAATTCCTGCCTGAGATTAAGAACACGTCAGTTTAGCAAAGAAAAGAACAATCAAATCATTCAAAGCACATCTGAATGGAGTTTGCCAGAAATGACATAATCACTGGGCGATGTCAAGTTCAACACCCATATCCACGGCTGCTACTATTTGCAAAATGCAGTTAACACTGAATGATTATCATACCACAGATCATAAATCCAAATTGCAATTAACATGCAAAAGAGAAGAAACAATCTGACTCGTAACCGTGATTGCAAGTTGCTTCTGCTCAGGATTTATTCTTTTATCTTTTTTATTCCTCTGACACTCTGAATAGGTGAGGACAAAGGTTTCCATTTTGCTTTTTGATTATTTGGGATGTTTTTGACCTTTGGAGCTTTCTCTCTCTCTCTCTCTTTTAGGTTAATTTATATTGCAAGTATGGAGAGGAAAGGGGGAGAGTTTAAATGTTCAATGTGTCAAAAATCTAAGATCTGATTCAAAGAGGCATCCTGATAGTTTTCAATAATCCAGGAGCCCTAAAGTTCTGATGAGGCATCTCAGCCACTGGAAAATGGAATAGGGCAGAGTATTAAGTAGCAGAATTCTTGACACCCATGTCTGCTTCACCACACCAGTTCTACTTGATGTTCCACAAAGAAATTTATTGGAAGGAAAAAAAGTCCCAGTGCTAACATCAAATGTGAGAAACAATGTGTCTTTATATCCTACAAATTCCTCTGTCACACGTACTGAATTGTTCCTATGCTTCACAAGGATTATATTTTGGTTTCCTGAGAGGAGTGGGCATCTGTTGGCAGTTGTTACTGTTTACAGATCAGTTAGCTTTGCTGTGAAGGCACCTCTTCCATTTTTAGGAAATCCTCTCACTGTCATAATTCCTGATAGATAATCTTCGCTCCAGAAATTTGAGAGAGAAACAAAATTTTTCTTATGTAGGATTAGCTCCCCAGGAATCAACTCTGAATGGGAGTTGGGAAGCTGCTAAATTCTGTTTAGGAATTTTGAATTAGAATGTGTGCAATTCCCCTGAAGCATCTAGATTAAGCTTCTAAAAGATATTTACCGTGTTATTGCAAAATGTCTCAAAACACAAACCATATCTTGATTTTGGGGGGGGGTTGGAGTCTCTGTTGCTCAGGCTGGAGTGCAGTGACAGGATTACTGCTCGCTGAAGCCTCAACCTCCAGGGCTCAAACTAGCCTTTTGCCTTAACCTCTTGAGTAGCTGAGGTTACAGGCATGCACCACCATATTTAGCAAATTTTTTTCATTTTTTGTAGCGATGAGGTCTTGCTGTGTTGCCCAGGCTGGTCTCGAACTCCTGGACTCACACAATCCTCCCACTTCAGCTTCCCAAAGTACAGGGATTACAGGTGTGAGCCACCACACCCAACCATTTTTTAAAAAAACTAAAGTTAATTTGGACATGGGGTCTCCAGTGCTTAGTTTATTTAAAAAAAAATAGCAAAAAATGTGAGTGACTGTATTAAATATAGGTGATACTACACTAATGTACCAAACAAAACCCAAAGCCTTGGTAGCCTAACACAACAAAGATTTATTTCTCATTTATGCAATTCTGATATAGGATGGGTTACTCTCTCCAGAACAGCTGTTCCTATCTTCCTGTCTGCCCTTCAAGAAACCCTGCTCATTACCACTTGTCAAGTCCTTGTGGCCAAGTGGCTCCATGTGACTCAAAATTCTTGTAAGTCTCCTCCAAAACTTGTTTTTAATTCTTTAAGTAAGAGTCTGAGCAGCATGAATACCAGCTGCTACTGTGCTACTGTTCTATATTATTTATGATTGCTATTATTATTATCAGAATTTATAGCAATCATTAGCCAACAGCCACTCTGAATCTCTCAGCCAGCAATCTGTCACTCTTCTCCTTGGTTGAAAGAACTGAAAAGGACATGAACAACTACAAAGCACCCAAAGCTCTGGGTAGTCTGTGGTAAGAATGATGCAATCTTCCTCCCAAAGAGCTGGTGAGAACTTGATAATGGAAAAGAAAGAGAGAGAGAGAGCAAGGAAAGAGAAACAAGAACAAATGAAGGAGCTCTGACACTGTCAAAACTCTAGAAACCAAAACATCAGAGATTAAAGGGAATAGGCCACAGAAAACCCAGAAACCAGGTACTGGAGAGAAATTTTGCACCGTGAGCAGCACAAAAAGGCTACCTTTTTTTTACAATAAACAACAGAAATGAATATGCCAAAAAGATTCTTTTTTCCAAAGCCAGAAGGAACTCCAGCTCCTTGATGCTGATTTAACATGCATAGTACAACATCATGCTTGCCCTGTGACTCATAAACTAATAAAAGGAAGACCTCATCTGGTCAAGAACATAACTGCATAAAGCCAAAAGTCATCCGTGTCAGACACCATAATTAACTTCACAGGTTAATTTTAATGATTGTCAATTTATGGGAAACATTCTTCAGGAATATAAATGCCCTGGTTTTACCTGAATCACTTACAATCTTCCTCTTAGCCTTAATGCCAATGAAGGAAAAAATACAATAAGTTAATTGCCATCCTGAGGTTGTGATGACTGTGATGTTAATATTAGTACAACCTCTTACATTTGAAGAGTAATTTTTTTATCTTTTTCAAAGTGCTTATAATTCATCATCTCATTTGATTTTTATGATAACTCTCTACAATGGGACATTATGTTTTATTTTCAGGACTATGAGGTAGTTCCCTGAGGAGAAGGGTAATGCATTAGTAAGCTACAAATCTCCAGTCCCGGCTCAGCAGCTGAGACAAAGTTAGCACCCCAAAAATGTTTGCAGATAGAATTAACAAATAAATATGTAAATGAATAACAGTTATTCCTATTTGAAAGATGAAAATACTGACGTCCAAAGAAATTGTTATTTGCTTAGATCATGATATTATTTGGTGGCAGAACCAGGTATGGTGTTTCTTAGTCTTGGATTATTTTCACTTATGTAAATTTCACCATAGAACTACTACTTTTTATACATAACTGCAAAGAGGAAAAGCTGATGCAAAATTCACACAATAGAGATTAAACTAATTTCCCAGTGAAAGGCATTATTCTATCTATTTTTTTAGTCTTGTTTCCCATCAGCTGATATTGCATAAGGGCTAACAACAAACCAACTTTACTTTTCATAGTTGAAACTGATGTTTTAATATACTCATAGGAAACTGATAAACAAATTGCCATGACTAGACTCAAAAGAAAGAAACTGACTTTGATTAAAGGAGTATAAAGGAGTCAGAGTAAGGGGTGAGGGAAAGATGGAAGAGAAGAAGGGAGGAAAGAAGGAAACTGGACTATATTTTTTAAAATGTGGTACATATACACAGTGGAATATTATGCAGCTATAAAGAAGGACAAAACCACGGACTTTGCAGCAACTTGGATGGATTTGGAGTCTATCACACTGATAGATCATAGTAGCAAAGAACTGAGTGCCACATGTTCTCACTCATAAGGGGACCCCGAACATCTATCATAATACTTCAAGAAAGGAATTGGCAGTGGTGGGGCACTGCCAAGGGAGGGAGTGGGAACACATAAAATCGGTAGGGGTGCCTGATCCTAATCCAGGAGAGATTATGTCCAGTAGGAGGCCCAGATTTAACCTGTACCTAGACCACTTATATATTCAATTCTGATTTATACCCAATTTTGACTTATACCCCACATCTTTAAAAGAAAAGAAAAGAAAAGAAAATTTACAGCAGCTAGAACTATCATATACTCTGCTGGTGGAAATTGGAATAGTGTTTGGCAGCATCTATTAAATCTGAATATACGTACACACAATGACCCAGCAATTTCATTCCTAGGTGTGTACCCAACAGAAATGTATGCATATTCACTACCAAAAAAATGAAGAAATGGTTATAGAAACATTGTTAATAATTGTCAGTAATTGAAAACTACTTAATGGTCATCAATCGTAGTATGAATTGAATAAATAAAAAGTGGTAGATTCACACAATGGAATATAATATAGTGATACAATAAACCAGTGACAACTACTGGAGCAATATGGATGAATATCACAAACATAATATTGAGCAAAAGAAGCTAGAGATAAAAATAGATACAGTGTGACTTCATTTATATAATTTACGAAAATAAGCAAAATAATTGGTGATGTTAGAGGTGAGAATAATAGTTTTTACTGGAGGTATAGCTACTAAAAGGGAACATGGGGGTCCTTCTGGGATGCTGCTAATATTCTGTCTGTTTATCTGAGTGTGTTGCATGCATGTGTTCATTCTGTGAAATTTAATGAACTGTACACATATGATTTACACACTTCTCTATATGTATATCTCAATAAAAACAAAACCAAAAAAAAAGAAGGCATGGGGTGGGGAGAGAGCAAAAAAGTCAATAGACTCTTCTGGGCTTACACCTGTAGTGTGCAGTGATTAAGGGCAGGTGGGACACCCAGTGGTACTGATCCTCAGTAAGCTTCAGTGGTGCCATTCCCTGATAAACCTGGGGAAGTAGCCCCAGTATACCACCCCCATGGGCAGCTTTCCAGCAAGCTCCATAGAGTGTTATTTCCCTGAGAACGGTTTTCCCAAGTTCATCAGAGTGACAACAGATATTACTAGCACACCATCTCCCCACAGAAAGCATCCCCCAGCACCATAGAGGGTAACTTCCCAGTAACTTCTGACAGATTAGCATCTGAGAAAATGTCTCTGTCATCCAGTTGGCCCCACCCACACTCTCTCCAATGTGGTCTGGATCTCAGCCTGAGGGTGAGGGTAGGGGTTTGAAGTTTTTTCTTTCCTTGGGTGCTCTGCCTCAGTCCTGAGGTAGTAGCTGTTCCTTATATGTGCTATTCCTATATTCCTTAGAGCTCTCTTTACCTCTTAGTAGGCGATCTCTTGTTATAATTAAGAATTTGTAATATTAAAGTTGTCCTATTCCAATTACTGTGTAGTTTCTCCAGGTTGGACCGTGGCTTATACAGTCCCAGGAGATAAACCTTTAAAGATGGGAATTGAGTACTGGTTTGGTCATGCCCTTGAACTTGAGCACAGAGTTAAACTCTTGCCAAAGGAAACAAGATACTAGTAACACACAGCATGCAGTGGCACTACAATTACTTAAGTTACCACCTGTGGTTGACTCTGATGAAGTGTTAACTGAAGCAAGGACCCTGCAAGCCCAAGTGGCAGCTGCATATGACTGACTGTTGCAGTAACAGTGAATACCATGTCTTTGATGTGGCTCCTGAGAAGATTGCAGAACTTACAGAAAGTCCCTTTAACTCATTTAAGTCATGGTCTGATAACAAGAGACCTTCCATTACAGCCCTAAATGAACCTTTCACTCCTCCTACCATCAGGTAAGTATTACTGAAAATTAAACACAAAAGTTAATTGTACAGGTGGCTGAATTAAACACAAAAATTAATTGTACAGGTGGCTGAATTACATCAGTTAAATTCAGTCTTGAGAGGTTTTTCATGTGAAGGTTAGTGCTTGATTAAGAAAGAGTGAGATCCTGAAATTTAGAATGGAGATAACTAGTTGGACCTCAATAGAACTGACATCTTAATTAACCAGATTATTCTAGGTGTTTCTTGACAGCAGGATATGACTTCCTTTGCTTAATATTCCTCTGTGCAGTGAGCCAAAATTGCCACCACTGGGACTTTGCCTGATATCGCATTCTCACTCAACTTCTTTCCCTTGTCAATTCAACCTCCCAACTCTCTGCCAGTTTATCCTAATTTCATCTTCATGTGAATCTTTATTAACTCTAATGGGATTCTGGGGAACCTAGCCTTAGACAACCTCTTATTTTGTGGGTTTTAAATGACTCATTAAGGCATATCCTGGCTCAAAGATTGGAATAATCTATGGTTTTGGCAATGCTCCTAAGCAAGAGACCTCTGGATAAAAGCAAGAACCTTAATAACAGTAAGAATGTCTAAATTAAGCCACCTTCTAGATCTCTAGAAAAAATAGAATCTTGAAATCAATTATTCTTCTCCACTCAAATACTATTAAGGACCCCAATAGAAATATTAAATGTGTAATTGCACCATTTTTTTTCCACAGGTATATCTAAAGTCACAACAATCCTATTAAGAGTTTGGAGAGAAAAAAAAAAGTCAATCAATGCTGTCAAGACAGCAAATGCAATAGAGTAATCAAATTTAGCTAATCAATTTATTGGGGGTACTTTTTTTCTAGCACAAATTGCTTAACTCACTTGGAGCTGAATAAGTGTGCCTGTTTCTTGAGAGCATTGGTATTGTAAGGGTTCAATATCTTTTAAAGTAAATTCCTTAAAATAATATTTCTACCTGAGTTTCTAGGAAATGTAGATCGAGATCTGAATTATTTTGTATTGTGCAATGTCTATACAGTTTCAAATGTTTGGGCTTCATTTTTTTTTTTCTAGAGAAAGAAAAAAAAAGCCTGAATTATTTACAAATGTTTGAAAGCCAGAGATAGTTTTGAGTCAGAGAGCCACTTCCAAGAGAGTTTAAATGAGTTATTTGAAGTCACAAGATCTTGTTGTGGCTGCCCTTAGTACTTTATCATCTACCTTTATGGCATGAGCAATGTTTTATATCTTTGGTCAATTAAATGAACTGGAAGCTTTTATGAAATTGTCAGGAATTCAAAAATTGAGGCATGGCCAATAGCACTAAAAAAATTTTATCTTAATGTTTAAGTCTATCTGTTACAGTCAATGCCTTTATTGTTTGTTTCGCCACCAGTACAATAACACTCAAGAACAACTTTGTTGCCTATGGACAGGTTTAATATGTATAAGCAAATTTTCAAAGCTAAGTAGCATGGCTTACATTTGCTTTCTTTATAAGATGCCATGCAATTTAATGAAAATTATCTCCTTCCTACTAAACTACTTGATGAGATTCAGAATAAAAGCCCCCATTTGATCAAGAAACAAATGGGCTAGCCCTAACTACAACAAATGTGACTTGCCCTATCTAATGCGGGGACGGTAGGGTGGTCATGTGGAAGAGAAATATGACAACCAATGCAAAACCAGCTATTTAAACAGGACTCAAACTGAATTCAGAAAATGTATTTTTAGACATTTGATGACACTCAAAAGGATAAAAACTAAATGTCATATAAATTACTTGGTCAGAGAAAATGGTCAAGCAGTCCCTAGCTTTTAAAATAGTCACATTATCCACTAGCAAAGGCAGTGCCACCTGCATGCTCTTGAGTCTCTTCACTTTCCCATACAGTGCCTTCTCATTTATAGCACATAACCGAAGCTACAGTGCTGTTGCTGGCTCAGGAGGAAATACGTGATAAGAGAGGGGAGAAATGCCAAGGTAACTGTCAGAATACCTTGCAATGCATGTAAAACGGCATACCTCAGTTAATTATGTAGTTCCGAATAATTAACATATTCAGAAATGTGGGTTTCCAAATTTTTCACAAAAGTACTGTATATCTTTTTTTATCACAACAAATTGATGAAAGAATGATTGACCCCTGGATAATTGATACTGACCTTAGATGAAAGAAAATAAGGATCACCATGCACAAAACAGTCTTAGGTTCAAGAAATAAACAAATAAAATATAAATAAGATTTCACATAAAATATCTCATGAGCTAAATAACACAAAGATTGTATATTCCAGTGGGGAAGGGGAACACATCAATAAGGGTACCTGATCTCAAACCAGGCAAAGTGGGAATCAAAGCGAGGTTAAAACTTCACCTGTATGATGTCCACTTGTATACCCAATCCTGAATTGTACTCCACATCTTTTTAAAAAATATCAAAAATAAAATAAAATAAAAGATTGTATAATGCAAAGTATCACTAAAGCTACTCTTATTATAACAGTAGTAATCTCACCAATTTTGGATGTTTCATGCTCTTAAAAAATAGCATATGGTTAAAACTAAACTTCATTATTCTTGACTTTGTCTCCTGGTCTTCTCCAATATAATACTGTTACTCTAATATTTTATAACGGTATAGATGGAAAGAGTGAATATCCAGATAAGTTAGTGATTTGCTAAAGGATCATATAACTAGTGAGTGTTTGTTCTAGATATTCATAGCCCTCCAAATCCATCATCCTTCTACCTTTTCCTTCTTGCTATACACAGGCAGCTGACCTCCACAGCTCATATGAACTGATTTTCTTTGTCTTATGGCTTCCAGCAGGATTGTGTCAATGGGAGACAACAAGAGAAAAATGCGAGGCAAAGGAAAAGGAAGGTCATGATTTTTATTCCCTGGCTCCCTTTCTGCTCTGCCCCAGATTGACAGTAGCTGTTTTCCTCCACTGGAATTCAGAAACGAAGGCAGAAGTGAAGGCCCCAGTTTCCTATCACAAAGCACTTTCCTACAGTTACAGCTAGAATCAAAGCTCTCTCTGGTTTCTCATAACCATTCACTTTCTTTCCTACTCCTGTCTAATCTGGGAAAGGCTTTCTAATATTACTAGCCCCAGGATACATTACCATCTCTTACTAGTATACTTTAACCACCCCGATATCTGCCAGGACCCTCATAGATATAGAGGTAGAACCAGGATTTGAATCCAAGTTTAATCGTACTGATATTGAACAGGGTTCATTCTACCAGCATACAGCAAGCCAATTACCATGACAATAAGTTTTGAAAAAGAGAAAATATTTTATTCATAAGGCTGCCAAGCAAGAAGATGGAAGAACAAATCTCAAATCTTCGTCCTTGAAAACAGAACTTGGGGGTACTTATAGAATAGAAACTCACTTTTAAAAATGCAAAACAGGCCAGGCTCAGTGGCTCAGCCTGTAATTCCAGCACTTTGGGAGACCAAGGCAAGTGAATTGCCTGAGCCCGCGGGTTCTAGACCAGCCCCGGCAACTTGGCGAGATCTCATCTCTATCATAAAATTTAAAATAGCTGGGCATGGTAGCACATGTCTGTAGTTCCAGCTACTTGGAAAACTGAGGTGGAAGGATCACTGGAGCCCAGCTGAGGTGGTCATGAGCATGCCACTGAACTTCAGCCTGGGCGATGGAGTGAGACTCCAACTCAAAATAAAATAAAAATAAAAATAAAAATCCAAAACATTTAGACCAAAAGTCATATGAATTAAAAATGTAATACTACACAAAATTTAAATAATACAGGAAAAGCCAGATGGGAAAAGCAGAAGAACAAAAAACTGAGTTGACAAAGGGAACACAAATAATAAAATGGTATGCTTGATTTAAACCATATCAATGATGACATGCAATGTCAATGGCATAAACATCCCCAAATAATAGACAGGGATTTGATAAAGTGGATTTTAATAAGTATCTGCTGCCTATAAGATATACTCTTTAAGTATTAGGAATATATCAGATGAGCATGAATTGATATTTTACAAGAATACTAAAAACAAAGTAAGAATAAGAAAATTGAAATGGCTATTGTAATATAAGATAGACTTCAAGACAAAAGAGTATTTTCAAGTATATAAACATTTCATAACAGTAGAAGGTATACTTTATCAGGAAGACATAAAAATTATCACTGTGTTGTTGCCTAATAATAAAGTCTCAACATAAAGCAACAACTGACAAAATTAAAGGAAGAAATAGAAAATTCCAAAATAATAGTTGATTTTGACAGCCCTCTCTCCACAATTGATAAATACATTAGTAATGAAAAAAATTAAAGATATAGAAGATATAAACAATATAATTAACTACAATAAAGTAAAACTGACAATTATAAAACAATCACATCCAATGATTGCAGAATGTGCATTCATTTCAAGTGTGGATGATACATTTATCATTGAGTCATGATGACCATATTGAGTCATAAAAAAATTCCCAGTAAATTTAGAAGGATCAAAATCACAGTGTATTCTATAATTAAAGTGGAGTCAAATTAGAAATCAATATTATGTTATATCTAGGAAAATCATTTATATCTGGAATTAAACAACACACTTCTACTAATTAATAAGTTAAAAAAATCACTAGAGAATTAAGAAATATCTTGACCATAATGATAATTAAAGCATGTCAAGACTTCTGGTAAGATGGCAACAGGACAGGTCAGACTGTGAGAGTCTCCCCAAAAGCAAGTGTCCACAAAGACTCTCTGCATGAGTAGGCGTGCACACCATCACCTGTTATAGCAAATCAACTGGAGCCCCATATCTGACCAGTGGAGAGAGAAGATCAGGGAGAGCTGGAAAGGAGCCTCATCCCCCGTGAGGAAACGCTGACCACAGCCATTTTTTCTGTCCCAGGCCCAGGCAGAGACCTACATTGCCCCATCCAGCCCTGCCCAGCCCCACCCAGCCTCCAACTTGGGGCCTGAGGTAATCTCATCAAACTGAGAGAAACAGAAGCCCCTCCCCCATGCTGGATCAGACACAGACAGGTCAGATCTGAGTGGCAGACCTGACAGGCAGCAAGCTGGGTGAATCCAGATCTGATCCACCCTCCTTCCACAGTAGGCCTGCGGCATCTGACCCAAGCTGAGAGCAACCCTACCAACCTGTGCTGAGAGCAGAGGGGAGGGACTAAAGATCAGAGTTGAAAGGAAGTGGGACTTACAGGAACCACCTCAGAGTGAGTTTGGTCTCTTGTTGGTTTTTTGTTGTTGTTGTTGTTTTTGTCCGTTTGTTTTACTCATTTTTGTTTGTTTGTCTTTTGTTTTACTTTTGTTCACTCTTTCTGTTTTTGATAACGTTTTCATACTTGCTTTGATTCTGTTATTTTATTGCCTTTTTTTTTCTTTAGACTTCCTCTTTGTGCATGGGAAGAGTACATCAATAGGGAGGTTTTTGTTGGTTTGTGTGTTTGTATGATTGTATGTTTTAGTTTTTTTTTACTCTTTTCTGTCTTTGTTTCTCTTTTCATTTGTTAGTTGGTACATATGTCTGTTTTCCCTCTTACACTCTTCTGTCTCTTCACTTTCCTCTTGACTCCCCTCCTTCCTTTTTCCATTCTTTTTCTTTTTCTTACCTCAGTTTGGTTCAGGGAGCAAACCTATACTCCGACTGCATGGACAGATTGTAAGGCTGTGGGAAGTGGGCGCCAGGGTACCCACACACCTGTCAGTGGATACTGGAATCTGCAGATATATTCTGAATCACACCTCCCCCCTCAATTAAATCTCAAGACTGTAAAAAGTACAGCCCCCAACCCACAGTCCAGCTTCAGAATTTAACAAAGCCAGAAGATCCACATAAGGAAGAATAGGAGATTGAGCAAACAGAAGTAAAAGCAATCCCCCCATCCCTGAACAACAAAATTAAAGAACAGGGAGAAAAAAGTGGAGGGAAGGAAAATCTACACAAATGAAGAAAAACCAAAAGAAGAATATGAGTCTCACACAAACTCCTGGAAGGTCAGACACTGACAAAATAGACTTCGGAAAGTGAACAATGAAGAGCCCCCAGAATGACTGGTAACAAACTACAAACCCAGATATCAAGATATTAATAGAGGGAATAAATATAATTGAGGAGAGACAAGAGGAAAGAATGAAGGAGTTGATAATTGAGATAAGAGCAGTAAAGAGTGCTGTGAATTAAATAAATAACAAACTGATAAGCATGGGAAGCAGAATTAGCCAAACAGAAGAAAGAATCTCAGAACTTGAGGACCAAAATATAGACTAACCCAAACTGTCAAAAACATAGAAAAGCAGTTTAAAAAGAAAGAACAAAACCTTCAAGAGCTGAGTGATTATTTCAAGAGGCTGAACCTAAGAGTAACTGGACTTGCTGAAGCAGAAAGAGAGACAGAGACCACCCTGGAGCAAACATTCCATGAAATTATTCAAGAAAACTTCCCTCATCCCACCAGCGATGTGACCACTCAAACACAAGAGATTCAGAGAACCCCTGTGGCAACAAATGAGAAGGCCAATTACTAGACACATAGAATTCACTTAAACAAAGTAGGTATAAAGGAAAAAATCCTTAAGGCAGCAAGAGAAAAAAGTCAGACTACCTACCAAGGAAGACCAATTAGAATAGCATCAGATTTATCTACAGAAACCCTCCAGGCTAGGAGAGCTTGGAGCCCTATCTTCAAAGTTCTCAAAGATAAACAATTTCAAACAAGAATAACCTACCCAGCTAAGCTAAGCTTCATCAGTGATGGAGAATTAAAATCTTTCCCAGACATACAATCCCTAAGAATTTATGCTGCCTCCAGATCAACTTTATAAGAAACACTTAAGAAAGTATTAAACACAAAAGAAAGGGAAAAAATAACAACAACATTCTTCACAACAGTGCCAGAAAAAGATTGAAAACACACATGAATCAACCCAAAAATCAAAAGAAAGGCAACAAATAGGAACAACAACTCTATAAGAACTTCATAACAGGGATAAACTATCACATTTCAATAATTAGCCTGAATGTGAATGGACTAAATGTACTACTGAAAGCACATAGAATGGCAAAATGGATAAAATATTGTATTGTCTCGAAGAGACTCATCTCACCATCTCACTCACAGACTCAAAGTAAGAAGACAGGAAACAAATTTTCAGGCAAATGGAACACAAAAGAAAGAAGGAGTTGTGATCTTAATATCAGACAAAATACCCTTTAAGCTATCAAAGATTTAAAAAGATAGAGGTCACTACATAATGATAAAAGTTTCAATTCATCAACAAAAAATATCCATCCTAAATATATATGCACCCAACAAAGGCCCACCAACTTTCATAAAGCAACTTCTAGGCAAACTTTAAAAAAATATTGACTGTAACACTCTCATACCTGGGGTCACTCACACCCCTAGACAGATCATCAAGACAAAAAATCAGGGAGGAGATACGAAACCTCAATGTGACTCTTGATCAAATGGACTTGATACCTACCCAACAACCACAGAATATACATTCTACTCATCACCACATGGAACATACTCTAACATCGACCACATCTTTGGCCATAAATCAAGTATAAACAAATTTCATAAGATTGAAATTCTGCCATGTACCTTCTCAGACCACAGTGGAATAAAAATAAATATCAACACCAACAAAGTTCCCCCCAAACTCACAAGGACATGGACACTAAACAGCATGATACTAAGCAACTGCTGGGCCAATATGAAAATCAAAACAGAGATTAAAAGATACCTGGAAACAAATGAAAATGAAGAAACATCTTACCAAAACCTCTGGGATGCCGTGAAAGCAGTAGTAAGAGGGGAATTCATATTGCTACAAACACACATGAAGATAATGGAAAGATCACAAGTCAACAGCCTAACAAGTCACCTAAGCAAGTTGAAAAAGCAAGACCACCAAAATCCTAACTTCAGCAGAAGAATCCAGATCACCAAAATAAAAGCCCAAATCTGGGACATAGAAGACAAAAAGATAATACAAAAAAGTCAATGAAATAAAAAGTCGGTTCTTTGAAAGGATAAACAAGATTGATGGTCCCCTAGCTAGACTGACCAAGAAAAATAGAGAAAAAGTCCAAATAAAAACAATCATAAACACAAAAGATGAAGTCACAACTGACCCTGAAGAAATACAAAAGATCATCAGAGACTACTATGTACACTTGTATGGAAACAAACTTGAAAACCTAAGGGAAATGGAGGACTTTCTGATATCATACAACCTCCCCAGGTTGAAACAAGAAGAAATGGAAACCCCAATTAGACAAATAACAATCCAGGAAATTGACTATGTCATAAGAAAATTACCTACCAAAAAAGAAGCCCTGGACCAGATGGCTTTCCAGCAGAATTCTACAAAACATACAAGGAGGAACAGATACCAATCCTATTGAAAGTATTTCAGGTAATTAAGAAAGCTGAAACTCTCCCCAAATCATTTTATGAAGTTAACATCACATTGCTATCCAAGTCAAGTAAAGATCCAACAAAGAAAAAGAACTACAGGCCAATATCCTTGATGAACATAGATGCTAAAGTTCTCAACAATATCCTAGCAAACCGAATTCAACAACACATCTCAAAAATCACCCATCATGACCAAGTAGGCTTCATCTCCAGGATGCAGGGCTGGTTCAGCATTCGTAAGACCATATACATAATTAAATACATCAACAGACATAAAAACAAAACCACCTGATTATATCATTCGATGCAGGAATTGGGCACCAGTTCAAATTTCCATAAGGGTATGTCCTGCATTTTCTAAAGTTCTTATGGTTTGAGGTTTTACACTTAGGTCTCTGATCCATTTAGAGTTAATTTTTGTGTATGGGGATAAATAGGGATCTTGTTTGAGTCTTCTACATGTGGTCAGCCAGTTTCCCAGCACCATTTACAGAATATGTTCTCCTCTTCCCAGTGGTAGGTGGTGGAGGCTTTGTCAAAGATGAGTTGGTTGAGAAATTGAGGTTTTGCTTCTGGAATCTCAATTCTATTCCATTGGTCTATATGTCTGTTCCTGTACCAATAACAAGCTTTTTTGATTATTGTAGCTTTATAGTAAAGTTTGAAGTCTGGTAATGTGATACCTCCTGCTTTGTTTTCTGTTTGTTTGTTTGTTTGGGTTTTTTTTGCTGAGGATTGTTCTGGCTATTCTTAGTCATTTGTGTTTCCATATGAATTCCTGTATTGTTTTTTCTAGGTCTGAGAAGAATGTTGCTGGTAACTTGATGGGTATTGCATTAAATCTGTAGATTGCCTTAGGTAGGATGGACATCTTCACAATGTTGATTCTTCCAATCCATGAGCATTTTGCATGGACCATAAGAGATAAGACAGACAAGTGGGACCTCATTAAACTGACAAGTTTCTGCAAAGCCAAAGAAAC
>NW_007253185.1:345280-347034 GCF_000164805.1 Carlito syrichta
CACCTAACTCCAGTCAGAATGGCCATTATCAATAACTCAAAAAATAACAGATGCTGGAGAGGATGTGGTGAAAAGGGAACACTTCTACACTATTGGTGGGAGTGTAAACTTGTGCTACCTCTGTGGAAAGCAGTGTGGCAATTCCTAAAAGCTCTAAATATTGACCTCCCATTTGACCCCGCAATCCCCCTACTGGGAATATACCCTGAAGAACTCAAATCACTCTATCAAAAAGATACCTGCACATGTATGTTATCGCAGCATGTTCACAATAGCAAGGACCTGGAACCAACCATGCTGTCCATCAAAAGTGGACTGGATGAAAAAATGTGGTACATATACATAATGGAATACTATGCAGCCATAAAAAAGAATACAATTATGAATTTTGCAGCAATCTGGATGGAACTAGAGTCTATAATACTAAGTGATCTCTCACAGAAACAAAGATCTGAGTATCACATGTTCTCACTTATATAGTGGACCTTGAACATCTATCATAATACTAAAAGAAAAGGATTGACTGTAGTGGGAAACTATGGGCGGGTAGGGAGGGGAAGGGCGTTGGGACTAACAGTAGTGAATATCTGTCTGGGGATGGGGAGACACCCCTTAACAGCCTGAATGATGCATATTTGTAAACTTAACCCTCAACTGTACCCCCCAAATTTAAAATTAAAAATTTAAAATAAAAGAAAAGAAAAAAGACCGAGAATATCATTAGATACAGAAAAGGTTTTTGATAAAATCCAGTACCCCTACTTGATAAAAACTCTCGAACATATAGGCATAGATGGAACATACCTCAAAATAGTAATAGCTATTTACAAGAAATCCACAGCCAGCATACTACTAAACAAAAATTGGAACCATTTCCCCTGAAAACTGGAAAAAGACAAGGATGGCATGCTTGCCCCTTCTGTTCAGCATAGTTTTGGAAGTTCTAATTAGAGCAATAAGACAAGAGAAGGAGATCCGGGGTATCCAAATAGGAAAAGAGGAAGTCAAGTTATCCCTCTTTGCAGATGACATGATTCTATACCTCAAAAACCCAAGAGAATCTGTCCAAAAAAAACCTCCTTGCACTGATAAAGGACTTTGGCAAAGTCTCAGGGTATTAAATAAATGTGCAAAAGATAATGGTATTTCTATATACCAATAATAAACAAACAGAAACCCAAATAAAAATGCAATCCTATTCACAATAGCCACACACAAAAAATGAAATACATTGGCATCTTCCTAACCAGAGATGTGAAAGACCTTTACAATGAAAACTACAAAACATTGCTCAAAGAAATCAAAGATGACACAAACAAGTGGAAATATAGTCCATGCTCATGGATTGAAAGAATCAACATTGTTAAGATGTCTGTTCTACCTAAGGCAATCCATAGATTTAATGCAACACCCATCAAATTACCAGCAGCATTCTTCTCAGACCTGGAAACAACAATATGGGAATTCATATGGAAACATAAATGACCACAAATAGCTAAAGCAATCCTAAGCCAAAAAAAAGCAAGAGGTATCACACTCCCAGATTTAAACTTTATTATAAAGCTACAATAATCAAAACAGCCTGGTATTGGTACAAGATCACGCATATAGACCAATGTGGAATAGAATTGAGATTCCAGAAGCAAAACCCTCAATTTCTCAACCAACTCATCTTCAACAAAGTCTTTACCACTAACCACTGGGGAGAGGAGAACCTAGTCAGTAAATGGTGCTGGGAAAACTGGCTGACCACA
>NW_007253185.1:347233-350995 GCF_000164805.1 Carlito syrichta
TGGAAATTGGAACTGGCAACCAATTACTGATCAAAACCCCAAGTGCCCATGCCATAAGAGATAAGATAGACAAGTGGGACCTCATCAAGCTGCAAAGCCAAAGAAACCATCAAGAGAGCAGGGAGACAGCCCACAGCCTGGGAAGAAATATTTGCCAACTGTATGTCTGACAAAGGCCTAACATCTAGGATCACCAAGGAACTCAAACATGCTGAAAAGAAAAAAACAAACAGTCCCATTACAAAGTAGGTAAAAGATATGAATAGGCAGTTCTCAAAAGATGTACAAGCAGTCAACAGATACATGAAGAAATGCTCAGCCTCACTAGTCATCAAATAAATGCCAATTAAAACTACACTGAGATACCACCTAACTTCAGTCAGGATGACCATCATTAATAACTCAAAAAACAACAGATGCTGGAGAAGATGTGGCATAAAGGGAATACTTCTACACTGTTGGTGAGAGTGTAAACTAGTGCAACCTCTATGGAAAACACTGGTGATTCCTAACAGGTCTAAAAATCTACCTTCCATCTGACCCTGCAATCTCCCTACTGGGAACATTCCTGGAAGAACTCAAATCACTCTATAAAAATGATAAAAATGATACCTGCACACATATGTTTATCACAGCAATATGTTTATTGTTCACAATAGCAAAAACATGGAACCAACTATGCTGCCCATCAAAAGAGGACTGGATTTTTTTTAATGTGGTACATATACACAACGGAATATTATGCAGCCATAAAGAAGAATAAAGTAATGTACTTTGCAGCAACCTGGATGGAATTAGAGTCTAATAATACTGAATGACTTTTCACAGAAACAAAGAACTGAGTATCACATGTTCTCACTCATAAGCAGATCTGGAACAACTATCATATTACTATAAGAAAAGGATTGACAGTAGCGGGAAACTGTGGGGGTGGTGGGATTGGCAGTAGTGGGAATCTGCCTGGGGAAGAAGGGGCACACTTCATCAACAAGGGTACCTGCATGAGGAATATTTGTATACCTAACCCTGAATTGTACCCCACATATTTAAAATAAAAAAGTTAAAAGTTTTTTTAAAATGTCAAAATTAGTGAGCTATTGCTAAAGTAGTGCTTACAGGTCAACTTATAACTTTTTTTTAATTTTTTATTTTAAAGATGTGGTACAATTCAGGTTTAGGTTTACAAATGTTCATTTTTCAGGAACGCTTGTTGATGAAGCATGTCCCCACCCCTCCCCTGGCAGTTTCCCACTACTGCCAATGCTTTTCTTATAGTATTGTTATGGCTGAAGTGCAAGAAAAAAAGTTGCCAACACGCAGAAAGTTGAATTTGAGTCCTTTAATAGTCAGCAGTCAAGAGAGGCTACTGCCAGAAAAAAATCTCTTGACAATGAACAAAGTGAGCAGCAGGTTTATAAAGGCAAAAACCATAATTTTATCAGAGTCGGGGGGAGTGTAAGCAGGAAATTTTCAGTTACTGAACAGCTACAGAACAGTTTATCTTGAGTAGTTACAGAATGGTTTACCTGGGTTTCCCGCCAAGCAGAATGTGATTTACTGCTTACTAGAAGGTTGGGGCAGTCATACAGAGGAGGGGTGAGAGTTTATTTTGAGCAGTTACAGAACATCTTATCTGGGTTTCCTGCTAAGCAGGATGTGATTTACTGTTTACTGGAAGGTTGGGGCAGTCATATGGAAGAGGAATGAGAGGTAGAACTGAGAGGCAAACATGCTAACAATCATTTTGTTCCCTCCTTTTAGTTGTTCATAGTCAAAGCATTGACCCATCTATTATGGATAAGGGGTTGTAATGGGCCCACATATACATGAGTTTTACAGAAGTGATTCATTGTTTTACAAACCGAACTATTTAATTTCATATATAGGGCCTGATGAGTAGACTGAGAAGGAGAAGTAGAGAGCCAGCCAGACATTAAATTAAGGTAGTTAGCCATGTGTTTTAATTAAACAAGGTTTGAAATCAGGATTTGTTATTTTTTGTTTGTTTGTTTAAATTTTCTCAAACCTGTTGGAGGGTATCTTTAATGACTTCTGATTTATTGGCACAAAAACAGCATTTTTTTCATTACACAGAGCCCTCCTTTGGTGCTGGCCACTTCTTCAAAGGTAAAAGAGAAGAGAAAGGTTTACTTCCCACAGACAGGAAGTAGGCCTACACTCTAGATAAGTATGGCACCGTAGCCCCTCAAGCCCTAACTTAAATCCTTTCCCCTGGATATGTTGCAATCTGGTAGATGTGACTGCCATGAATTTCTTGTTGATCACTTCTGCATGTCTTGGAGACCTTGAGGGGGGTCTTGGTTACCATGCACTGAGTATACAGTGGGTCAATACTGGCCACATTTGAGAAGTCTGGATTTCTAGGGCATGTATTTTTCCTGGACATAGCCTTTACTCTTTCATCATTATGTTAGGGCTTAGAAACAAGATTAAAAAATGACTTCCTGCTCTTGGTCTGTCCTTTTATTCCCCACCCCTGCTCTTGGAAATATTCTTATGATTCTGGGAAATGGGGCAAAGATCAATCTTCCATAACTGCTTCATACTGAGGTGGGCTATAGAGATGTCCCTACCTATTTCTTTCCAAGGGCATGAACAGGAAACGGTGGGACCTTAACTGAATACTATTTGGATAAAACACCGAGCAAGAACATAGGCAAAAATTATTATTATTATTATTATTTTTGAGTTGGAGTCTCACTCTGTCACCCAGACTGGAGTGCAGTGGCTGCTCCCGGTCACTGCAGCCTCAACATGCTGGGCCTTCCAAGTAGATGGAACTACAGGTGCGCACTACCATGCCCAGTTAATTTTTTGATTTATTGTAGAGATGAGGTCTCACCAAGTTGCCCAGGCGGGTCTCGAACCCACGGGCTCAGGCAATCCACTCACCTCAGCCTCCCAAGGTGTGGGATTATAGGCTGAGCCACCGAGCCCAGCTGGCAAAAATTATTAAGCAAACTGATGAAAAATGTTATTGCCTTAGAAACAATGCTGGAAAAGTGAAAGTAGTCCTGTACACTATATGTATGATTAGCTAAAGCCTTTAATTGATTAATGTAAGTTGAAATATTCCCCTGTAAATTATCTATAGTTGTACTTTAACAAGGAAATATAGTCACTTTGACAAAGTCTGAAGAAAAATTGAAAACATTAGAGACGTGGTTAGGTCGTAGCTTAAATTACAGGAAATAATAATGAACAAGATAACTTAAAACAGGTAAACATTGGCAAGAGAAAACTGTCCCCTTTGTTTTTATAATAGATCTGATATACTTTTACAATGATTGATATGCTAGATGGTGAAGGCCAGGTTATTTTTTTATTTATCCTATGTTGGATTAATAATCCTTGTGTCTGGTCTGCAGGGAGTTTAAGAGGAAGGTGTGAAGCAAATGTTGTTTCTGGGTCTTTTTTTTTTTTTTTTTACCCCATCCTAGAGAGACTAAGTTGAGAGCTTGAAGAGTTTAAGTATTAAAATTTTTATTATTTTTTTTATTTTTTTATTTTTTTTTAATTAATCAGTATTTTTATTATAGTTTTGTGGGGTACAGTTAAGGATTAGGTGTACAATTACGTTTCATTCAGACACCCTGTTGATAAGAGGTGTTTTCCCAGCCCCAGACAGATATTTGCTACTGTTAATCCCCTCCTCCTCCCCCCCATAGTTTCCCAGTACCGTCAGTCATTTTTCTTATAGTATTACATTGGATGTTCAAGGTCCATTTATATGAGTGAGAA
>NW_007253185.1:351015-378477 GCF_000164805.1 Carlito syrichta
CGGTATCTTTTTTATAGAGTGAT
Organism: Carlito syrichta; assembly: GCF_000164805.1. Taxonomy (NCBI): domain Eukaryota; kingdom Metazoa; phylum Chordata; class Mammalia; order Primates; family Tarsiidae; genus Carlito; species Carlito syrichta. Next base: position 351,039 of record NW_007253185.1, read on the forward strand.
TTGTGTTCTTCAGGGTATATTCCCAGTAGGGGGATTGCAGGGTCATATGGAAGGTCAATTTTTAGAGCTTTTAGGAATCGCCACACTGCTTTCCACAGAGGTTGCACTAGTTTACACTCCCACCAGCAGTGTAGAAGTGTTCCCTTTTCACCACACCCCCTCCTTTTAAAAGCAGCTGGGCTCGGTGGCTCAGCCTGTAATCCCACGCCTTTGGGAAGCTGAGGTGAGTGGATTGTCTGAGCCTGCGGGTTCAAGACCTGCCTGGGCAACTTGGCGAGACCTCCTCTCTACAATAAATCAAAAAATTATTAGCCAGGCATGGTAGCACGTGCCTGTAGTTCCAGTTACTTGGAAGGCTGAGGCAAAAGGATCTCCGGAGCCCAGCAGGTTGAGGCTGCAGTGGTTGGGAGTGGCCACTGCATTCCAGTCTGGGCGGGGCGACAGAATGAGACTCCTACTTAAAAAAAAAAATTTTTTTTAAGCATAATGTTACAACACAAGATTACAGGTCATTGTAAGTTACTTTTTTCCACAAACCTTTAGTATACCATTTTTAAACATTCTTGAACCTTTTATTTTTGTCCTATGCTTTTTAAAAAAATAATCAGCCATTTTATTATAGGACAAAAATGTACAAGATTTTTTCCTATTCAAAATGATATAAAAACTTTAATTTTTTTAAAGCTCAGTTTCCTAAGTAATTAAAAAACCTTTCAAGTCATAACAGCAGTTAGAACTGGAGAAAAAGTTATAACCAACATAATTATATACCAAGATTTCTTTCATAAATTCCCCTGCGCAAACCTTATCCTGACTTCCACATACCATTGACGAAATGCTTGAACTCTCTGTTTTGCCCTGTATTTTTCTCTTTTCTAAATAACCAGTCATTTTACTTTAGGACAAAATTATTCTCTTCTCTTTCTAACTTTCCTTACCAAAAATATATCTTAATATCCATAACTTTTTTTACATCTCTCTCTTCTACTTACTGATTTTTCCCATTTTAAAATATTCTTTTAAATAATCTCCAGATTACATAAAATAATCTAAATTTTTAGTGAAAATATAGGAAACAAGAAATTCTGAAGTGTCTGTTATATATTAGTGTTTTTTAGATGAGACCCTTTATATAATTTTAGAAACTTTTTTGTATTATAACTCTTTAATTGAAAGTAACCCAGACATTTAATAAGCTTTTAAAACAATTTTAAGATTTTCAAATCACATGAAGAGCTTACCCATAAGAATTGTTTTATTTATATTTTTTAATCATTTATAGCTGTTTGTTTAATTACTTATGAAAACTGAGATTTTAGACAAGGTTAGTTATTTTTTAAGTTATTTCCTAGCTAATCATTTTTAAAGCCTATGAACATCAGGTGTTATATAAATAATAATCTTAAAGTAAGACACATGAACATTTTACTGATAATTCAGAAGGGTTTAGCTGGGGTTTTTTTTCTTCAGTTTTAATGAGTTTTTAATGTTTACATTTTAGTTAGAATTGACTGAACTGTATAAGAAAAACAAAAATTCTTGGAAGGCTGAGGCGGAAAGATCGCTGGAGCCCAGCAGGTCAAGGCTGTGGTGGCTGGGAGCAGCACTGCACTCCAGTCTGGGCGACAGAGCGAGACTCCAACTCAAAAAAAAACCAAAAAACCAAAAAATTTTTATTTAACTTTGAAAGAGTGAGGCTTATTTTAACACAAGAGGCTTAGTTTTTAGCAGATTCAAAGTAGGCAGAAAGACCTATAGTTTCAGGTTAACTATTTAGACTTTTTGAAATTTATAATTTCAACATGGATGACCAGGATCAAACGGCTGGCACCTGTGTTGATTAAGAAATTTATTTGGGTTCCAGAGCCCTATTATTCACCTGGGGGTTGTTGGGGTGATGGTGAGCTAGTGCCAGACAGTTTAGCAGATTTGTAGATCTTCATAAGTGACCACCATTTGTGAGCCAAGTGTTCTCTCCTCTCTTCATAAGAGAGTGCACCTGCTTTCCAATGGCTTTCTGGCCAGCACAGTGGACAAGCTCCAGGAGGTTTTAGGCCTCTTTGGGCAACTATGCTTTCAGTGTCCCCACTGACTGTACCCCTAAGCAATGGACACCATTCCCTTAGTAGGTTTGTTCGTACTAGGTCTTTGATAGGTGCTTGGAGTATTTGGTCACTAATTGCAACTGCCAGTTCGGGTGCCTCTTTGGCCCTCTGGTTCCGCTGCCCTCCGTGTTGGCACTGTTTTTTGTTTTTGTTTTTGTTTTTGTTTTTTAATTTTTGACTGAAAAAAACCTTAAAAGCTCCTTTTTTAATAGATTATACATATGAAACTTTTAAACAATTTTTCTTTTTGTGACAGTCTGATGCAAAGTCCTTTAGAGTGAACAGATCACATAGATGTATAATGATCTGTCCCTACTTATTTATAATTATGAATAGGCAAAGTTATTAAAAACCCTTATAAACTACTAAATTGTAGTCTTAGTGGTGAGATACGGACAATTAGGTGAGAGTGACCAGTTTCCAACTTTATTGTGCTCATACAGAGTACGCAGGTTTTTTTTAACTGACAGGAGAAGTAACTTAGTAAAAGTGACTTAACCAGGTGGGAATGGCCAGTTCCCAAACTTTATCATGTCATGCAGGGTGTTTAGCATTTAAAACTTTACCTGTCTTATAAGAGGGTGCTAGTTAGGCACAAAAAGTGATTTAAACTTTTATTTATAAAATACAATTTTACCAAGCCTGATACAACAAACAGTGGTGTTATTTAGCATTAATGTGTTAACATATGGTAAAGTTGGAAGTAAAATTTTATTACAGTACTTGTATGTTTGCTTGGAAAAACAGATTAAAATTACAACTGACTTTTTTGTAGTTAGTTAGCATTAATTTACATGATTCCTTTACTTTCATCTGGGAAGATGGTTGATATAGTCCCAGCTTAGATATACCTTGAGAGAGATTTATTATAAAAAAGACAAACAAGCAAGAACCCCAATATCTTTTGAGGGAAAAGTGATGTCAGCAGGGCCAGTATCCTCTAATGAGCCTATGGGCAATGGGGTCTGGATAGCCAACACAAAAATACGACAGGTGGAACAGATATCTGGGTGGCAAGTTTACTTATAAAGGGCCTGAATATATGGGACAAATTAAGCTGCAAAAGGCTGTTAGGAGCTAGGGAGCCACCCTCTGATCAGGTTTTGTCATCCCCCAGCTTATACTGTGGATGATAAATGAGGGATAACTCACTGGAGGCGCAGAAAGGCAGACTGTGCAGCTGTTGGAGTTTCAAGATTCTTCATGGAGTCACTTTGCCAACCAGAAAAGAAAAGAGCAAAGAAACCAAGCAGTTTGTCTCCCACCCGCACGGGTGATGGCAGTCCGAGCTTTCCTTCAGGGACCTTCTTGCCTCCCTAGGGAGTAGCCCTAGGCAGAGACTGTCAGTTGTCTTCTGAGAGCCAACAGAAAACTTTTTTTTATTATACAGTCCAGAGGACTGGAGTGTCAAGAAGCCTGTGACCCCAGGTTGCCAAAAACCAATAAAGGCAAATCAAAACTGAAATCAGAAACTGAACTGGGACTCTAATCAGCCAACGTCGTGGCTTAATGAATAGTGTCCAATGGACAGCCTCATCAGGCTGTGACTCCCTTTAAACAGAATTATGACCACAAACAGAACAGATTCTTACCTCCTAGGAGAATGCAGATGGACTCAGGTATTTTCGAGGCAAGAGAATATCAGCAGTCATTCCTTCTTCCTCCAAGTCAGATGAGAGGTTATGGGACCCTGGAATGACTCAGGGGGTGCCTCCCCTATAACTTCTCCACCGAGCCAGGAAAAGCCAGAATGAGGCAGCCTCTCAAGGTTGGCATATCTTGCTGGAGCCTCCAAATGTTATAGCCAAAGTGCGAGGAAAAAGTCGCCAACATGCAGAAAGTCGAATTTGAGTCCTTTAATAGCTGATGGTCAAAAGTGGCTAGTGCCAGAAAAAATCTCTCAACAACGAACAAAGTGAGTAGGGGGCTTATAAAGGCAAAAACCACAATTTTATCAGAGTCAGGGTGAGTGCAAGCAGGAAATGTTCAGTTACTGGACAGTTACAGAACAATTTATCTTGAATAGTTACAGAACAGCTTATCTGGGTTTCCCACCAAGCAGGATTTGATTTACTGCTTACTGGAAGGTTGGGGCAGTCATACAGAGGAGGGATGAAAGGGGGAACTGAGAGACTAACGTGCTAACAGTCATTTCAGTATTAAAATAATTATTCAAGGTCAGCTTATGAGTGAGAACATATGGTACTCTGTTCTTTGTTTCAGTGATAGATCACTGAGTATTGCAGACTCTAAATCCATCCAAGTTGCTGCAAAATCCATATGTTTGTCCTTCTTTATGGCTGCATAATTTTCCATTGTGTATATGTACCACATTTTTTTATCCAGTCCAGTTTCAAGGGCAACACAGTTGGTTCCATATTTTTGCTACTGTGAATAGTGCTGCAATAAACATGTGTATGCAGGTTTCTTTTGTTGTAGAATGATTTGAGTTCCTCCAGGATTTTAGGCCTTTAGGGGGATTTCTGGGTCATATGGAAGTTCAATTTCCAGTTCATTCAGAAATCACCACTTTTTTCCAAAGAAACTGCAATAGTTTGCATTCTCACCAGCAGTGTAGAACCGTTCCTTTTTCCCAGGGAGAGGAGAACCTATTCAGTAAATGGTTCTGGGAAAACTGGTTGACCACATGCAGAAGATTGAAACAGGATCCCTACCTATCACCATACACAACAATCAACTCTAAATGGATCAAAAACCTAAACATAAAACCTCAAACTATAAGAACCTTAGAAAATGCAGGAGACACCCTTATGGAAACTGGAACTGGCAACCAATTCCTTATCAAAACCCCATGTGTCCATGTCATAAGAGATAAGACAGACAAGTGGGACCTCATCAAACTGAAACTCTTCTGCAATGCCAAAGAAACCATCAAGAGAGTGGGGAGACAACTCACAGAATGGGAAAAAATATTTGCCAATTGTATATCTGACAAAGGCCTAAAATCCAGGATCTTCAAGGAACTCAAATGTGTTGAAAGGAAAAAAACAAACAGCTCCATTAAAAAGTGGGCAAAAGACATGAATAAAAACTTATAACTTTAAATGCTTGTATTCAAAAAGAAGAAATATCAAAAATTCATGACCTAAATATACACCTTAAAGAGCTAGAAAAAGAAGAGCAAGGTAAACAGAAGATTAGCAGAGGGAAGGAAATGTTTAAAATCATAAAATAACCTATTAAACAAAATTTGCCAATAAATTTTACAATTTACAGGAAATAAGCAAATTTTTGGACTATACAACATGCAAAATTGACACATGAAGAAACAGAAAATCTGAATATAACTATTAGAGAAATTGAATTTTCTATCAAAAAACATTCCTCCCCAAAAAACTGTAGGACCAAATTATTTATTGGTGAATTCTATCAAACATTCAAAAATAATAATACCAAACACATAAACTCTTTCAGATATTGGAAGAAGAAGGATTCTTGCCCAGCAAATTATATGAGGTTAGCATAATCCTAATACCAAAGCCAGACCAGCACATTACAAATACCTCTCGTGTATATGGGTGCAAATACTTTTGAAAAATAATGGTTAAATTTAATACTCTGTGAAAAGAATAATACATCAATATCAAGTAGATTGTAGCCCCAGAATGCAAAGTTGATTTCACAATCAAAATTCAATGGATATAATTAATCAAATCTATAACATAAAGAAGAAAAAGCACATCATCATTTTAATAGATACTATCTAGAATTAGATAAATTCAAGGTTAAAGCCACAGCGCTCCAAACTTCCAAGTCTGCCCAAAACTTCTATCACAAACTGCAATTAGTTTGTCAAACTCTAAAGTCTGAGAGAATAATCCCTACAAAACTGCCCTCACTTCAGACACCAGCAACAAATTTAGAGATCTTTAAGGCTGCTCTCACTTTAGACCAGCGGTCCCCAATCTTTTTGGCATTAGAGACCGGTTTCACGGAAGACATTTTTTTAAATTATAAAGATGTGGGGTACAATTCAGGGTTAGGTGTACAAACGTTGATTATGCAGGAACCCTTGCTGATGAGGTATGCCCCTCACTCCCCTAGCAGTTTCCCCTGCCAATCCCACCGCCCCTCCCCTGACAGTTTCCCACTACTGCCAATCCCTTTCTTATAGTATTATAATTGTTCAAGATCTGCTTATGAGTGAGAACGTATGGTACTATGTTCTTTGTTTCTGTGATAGATCACTGAGTATGATAGACTCCAAATCCATCCAAGTTGCTGAGAGTCCATATGTTTGTCCTTCTTATGGTCACATAATATTCCATTGTGTATATGTATCACATTTTTTTATCCAGTCCAGCTTCAATGGGCAACATGGTTGGTTCCATGTTTTTGCTATTGTGAATAGAGCTGCAACAAACATACATGTGCAGGTATCTTTTTTGTAGAATGATTTGAGTTCCTCTGGGTATATTCCCAACAGGGGGATTGCTGGGTCATATAGAAGGTCATTTTCTAGTTCTTTTAGAAATCGCCACACTGTCTTCCAAAGAGGTTGCACTAGCTTGCATTTCCACCAGCCGTATAGAAGCGTTCCTTTCTCTCTGCATCTTTGCCAGCATCTGTTGTTGTTTGTTTATTAATGACAGTCATTCTTACTGGAGTTAGGTGGTATCTCAATATGGTTTTCATTTGCATTTCTCTGAAGATGAGTGAGACTGAGCACTTTTTCATGTGTCTGTTGGTTGCCTGTATATCTTCTTTTGAGAAGTGTCTATTCATGTCTTTTGCCCACTTTTTAATGGAGCTGTTTGTTTTTTTCCTTTCAGCACGTTTGAGTTCCTTGTAGATCGTAGATGTTAGGCCTTTGTCAGATATACAGTTGACAAATACTTTTTCTCATTCTGTGGGCTTTCTCCCTGTTCTCTTGATGGTTTCTTTTCTTTGCAGAAGCTCGTTAGTTTGATGAGGTCCCACTTGTCTATCTTATTTCTTAAGGTCTGGGCATTTAGGTATCTGAATAGGAATTGGTTGCCAGTTCCAATTTCCATAAAGTCTCCTGCATTTTCTAAGATTCTTATAGTTTGATGTTTTACGTTTAGGTCTTTGATCCATTTAGAGTTAATTTTTGTGTATGCTGATAGGTAGGCGTTCTGTTCAATCTTCGCATGTGATCAGCCAGTTTTCTGAGATGTGGGGATGTTTTTAGAATGATTCGAGTATATTATTAAGAATTTGATATTTCTGTTATTATTATATTGTAGTATACAATGAAATAATTATACAGCTCACCATAATGCAGAATCAGTGGGCTTCCTGAGCTTGTTTGCCTAGAACTCGCATCTGGGAGTGATAGGAGACAGTGACACCAGAAGTGAGTTGCTAATGTTGGGTCTACTCCATAATCTTGTTTTGGTGCAGTGACAGAAAACCCTGGTTCCCAAAGATAAGATGTTAGAAATGGAAGCAGGCCTTTCAGTGCTGATCTGACAGGAGGTGGAGCTCAGGCAGTAATGCAAGTGATGGGGAACAGCTATAAACATAGATGAAGCTTTACTCCCTCACCTACCACTTTCTCCTGCTGTGCAGCCTGGTTTATAACAGGCCACAGACCAGTACTATTGCCCAGGTGTTGGGGATCTCTGCTTTAGACCATCTGGCTACAAATTTGGGGGCTTTATAAGTCAGTATTATGACTCACAGAACTCAATAGAGCACTATACAATTATAATTTTATTACTCAAAATGACACAACTTCAAACTGGCCAAAGGAATACATACATAAGACAATGTCTTGAAGGGTTCCAGATGCATAATTTTAGGCATCCTCAGAGACACATTGCTCTCAGCATCCATATGTATTATTACACATGGAGTATTACATGAACTTTAGTGTCCAGAATTTTCAACACAGTTTTATTACATAGGTATTATTGACTGCATAATTGTCCATGTGATTAAACACAACTTTCACCTTCTCTTAGTCCCCAGAGACTAGAAAGATACAACATAGCTTAAAGCCCCAGTCTTCTAATTACTTGATTGGTCTTTCTGAAAGGCCAGTCCTTACACTGAGTCACCTTGTTAGCCTAAACTATCAGGTGTAATCCAAAGGTTCAACCATCAGTAACAAAGTCAGACACTCCTATCATTTGAGAAGCTACAAGGTTTTAGAGGCACTTCTTAGTAGCCAGGACAGCTGTCAGACTTCTCTCTAGATGAGGCAAAATTCCTTACTAAACAGATAAATTAAAAGAACTTGACAAAATTCAATACTCATTCATGATAAAAGTCTCTCAACAAACTTGGAACTATAGGGAATTTTTAAGATTCTTAAGGACATATACAGAAACCTACAGCCAACGTCATACTTAGTATATGATTGAATTATTTCCCCCATAAGATTAAGAACAAGGCAAGGATACTAGCTTTCATCATTTCTATTCCACATTGTACTAGAAGTATTAGCCATTGCAATTGAACAAAAAAAAAAGAAAAAGGTGTAAAGATCTGAAAGGAGGGCATAAAATTTTCCCTATTTGGAGATAATGTAATTTGAACAGGCATTCTATAAAAGAAAATATGCAAATGGCCAATAAGCACATGAAAAATAATTCAATATCATTAGTAGTCAGTAAAATGCAAATTAAAATCACATTAAAATAGTACTAAATAGGAGGGGTCCTGTTTCAATCTTCTGCATGTGGTCAGTCAGTTTTCCCAGCACCATTTCCTGAATAGGTTCTCTACTCCCCAATGGTTGTTGGTGGAGGCTTTGTCAAAGATGAGTTGGTTGAGAAATTGAGGTTTTGCTTTTAGAATCTCTATCCTGTTCCATTGGTCTATGCTGGTTCTTATACCAATACCAGACTATTTTGATTATTGTAGCCATATAATAAAGTTTAAAGTCTGGAAGTGTGATACCTCCCACTTTGTTTCTTTTGCTAAGGATTGTTTTGACTATTCGTGGTCTTTTATGTTTCCATACGAATTTCTGTATCATTGTTTCCAGGTCTGAGAAGGATGATAATGGTAATTTAATGGGTATTGCATTGAATCTATAGATTGCCTTTGGTAGGATGGCTGATTCTTCCAACCCAAGAGCATGGAATATTTATTTTTTGTGTGTGTCTATGATTTATGTGAGTAGTGTTTTGTAGTTTTCACTGTAAACATACAAAAATCAACTCTAAATGGATCAAAGTCCTAAACATAAACCATAATAACCATAATAACCTTGTAAAATGCAGGAGACACCCTTATGGGAATCAGAATAGACAATCGATTCTTGATCAAAACCCCAGAAGCCCACGCCATAAGAGACAAGTGAAACCTCATCAAACCAAAAAGCTTCTACAAAGCAAAAGAAACCATCAAAAGAGCAGAGAGACAGCCTGCAGAATGGGAAAAGATATTTGTCAACTGTATATCCGACAATGGCCTAACATCCAGGATGTTAGGAACTTAAATGTGCAGAAGGAAAAAAAACAAGAGCCCTATAAAAAAGTGGACGAAAGATATGAATAGACACTTCTCAAAAAAAGACATACAAGTAGGTAACAGATACATGAAAAAATGCTTAGCCTTACTAATCATCAAAGAAATGTAAATTAAAACCAAACAGAGGTGCCACCTAATCCGAGTCAGGATGACCATCAACAATAACAAAAAACAACAGATGTTAGAGGGAAAAGGGAATGTTTCTACACTATTGGTGGGAGTGCAAACTACAACAACCTCTGTGTAAAACAGTGTAGCAATTCCTAAAAGATCTAAAAATTGATCTTCCATACAACCCAGCAATCCTCTTCTGGGTTTATACCTGGAGGAACTCAAATCATTCTATAAAAAAGATACATGCACATGCATGTTACTGCAGCATTATTCACAATAGCAAAAACATGGAACCCACCATGCCACCCATCGAAAGTGGACAGGATAAAAAAAAATGTCGTACATATACATGAGGAAATACCACATAGCCATAAAGAAGGAAAAAATTATGGACTTTGCAGCAACTTGGATGGATTTAAAGTCTTTCTTACACAGTGATCTATCACAGAAATAAAAACCTGAGTTCCACATGTTCTCTCTCATAAGCAGACCCTGAACATGTATCATAACACTGTAAGAAAGGGTTTGGCAGTAACCAAACGCTGCTGGTCGGGGGTGGGGGAGGTGTACATAACATCAGTAAGGGTACCTGATCTCAAACCAGGCAAAGTGGGGTCCAAAGGGAGACCCAAACTTAACCTGACTTCTTATCTGCCTAATCCTGAATTGTACCCCACATCTTTAAAATAAATAAAAAATACATTAAAAAATAGTACTAAACACCCATCATATTGGCTAAAATTAAGGAGCTGGACCATACCAAGTATTAGTAAGGTTGTCAAAACACTGGACCTCTCATACACTGCTGGTGGAAAAGTAAAATTGTACAACCACTTTGGAAATTAATTTGTCAATTTCTTAAAATGTTAAACATGAGCCGGGCTCGGTGGCTCAGCCTGTAATTTCATGCCTTTGGGAGGCTGAGGTGAGTGGATTGCCTGAGCCCACGGGTTCGAGACCCGCCTGGGCAGGCAAGACCTCATCTCTACAATACATCAAAAAATTAGCTGGGCGTGGTAGCACGCGCCTGTAGTTCCAGCTACTTGGAAGGCTGAGGCGGAAGAATCGCCGAAGTCCAGTGGGTAGAGGCTGCGGTGGCTGGGAGCGGCCACTGCACTCCAGTCTGGGTGACAGAGTGAGACTCCAACTCAAAAAAAAAAAAAAAAAAAGTTAGACATGAACCTACTGAGATATTAACACTAGAGAAATCAAAACACATGTCCACAAAAAGGCATGCACACAAATGTTCATGGGAGCTTAATTTTTAATAAACCAAAACTAGAAACAATACAACTGTTCATTGACAGACAAATGTATAACCAAACTATGGTACATCTATGCACTGGAATACTATTAAGCAATTAAAAATGAAAGAACTATTGATACATATAGCAATGTAGATGAATTTCAAAATCATTGTTCTCATTTAAAGAAATCAGGCAAAAAGTGACCAAAGGAATCATACATGATAGATGGTACAATTTATATAAAATTCTAACAATGCAAACCTACCTATACTGACAGAAGTTAGAAATGTGCTTGCTTGATAATGGGAAATGGAGTGAGAATTGTATTACAAGGGGTTCCCAAGGAAACTTTTGGAGGTAATGGAAATGATTATTGTTTTTATTATGTTGATGGTCTCTCAAGTACATACATATGTCAAACTGATACAATTGTACACTTTATTTATTTATTTATTTTAGTTGGAGTCTCATTCTGTCTCCCAGACTGGAGTGCAGTGGCCGCTCCTGGCCACCGCATCCTCGACCTGCTGGGCTCCGGCAATCCTTCTGCCTCAGCCTTCCAAGTAGCCGGAATTACAGGCATGCACTACCATGCCCGGCTGATTTTTTTATTTATTGTAGAGATGAGGTCTCGCTGCCCAGGCGGGTCTCGAACCCACTCACCTCAGCCTCCCAAAGGCATGGGATTACAGGCTGAGCCACCGAGCCCAGCTAAAATTGTACACTTTAAATATGTGCACTTCAATACATATCAATAAAGGTGAGAGAAAATAACCAAAAAATATGTTTTGTCAGATCTGTCAATATTTTTATACATATTCCTCTTATATAGGCATCTTATACATATTCTTCTGTTTCTAATCTAAAATATTTATTTTTCATACAGATGTACATTTATTTGTATTTTATTTTGTTTTTTATGACTTGATTTTTCTAAAAAATATTTAACTCTTTACTCGCTTTAGTATTTAAATGAGAACTTAGAAAACCAACTGATCTTAAAGGTACAGTGGAAGAATAGAGATGCTGTTCGTTTGTACTCATTTCTCATTCAGTAAATACATTTCCAGGACCGGCTCGGTGGCTTAGCCTGTAATCCCAGTGCTTTGGGAGGCCGAGGCGAATGAATTGCCTGAGCCCACAGGTTCGAGACCCACCTGGGCAACTTGGCAAGACCTCATCTCTACAATAAATCAAAAACTAGCCTGGCGTGGTAGCGCACGCCTATAGTTCTGGCTACTCGGAAGGCTGAGGCAGAAGGATCACCAGAGCCAGGGGTCAAGGCTGCAGTGGCCGGAAGCATGCCACTGCACTCCAGACTGGGCAACAGAGTGAGACTCCAACTCAAAAATAAATAAATAAATAAATACATTTCCAAATGAAATACAATTCCTAGTAAACTAAAAATGATCAATGCAAGGAATGCATCTTTAATTGGTTAATTAGAAGCACAAACAGCATGTTTCACCCTCAAAATGAGAAGTACTTCAGCAAGCATCTGAATGTGCCACAATTAGCTAATTATTAAGAAAATTATTTTAGTACTTGATTAAATTGGCAGGCAGTCACTATGAAAGAAAATGCTAGCTTCAAAAATCTAAATCTAGAACTCCTAGAAGTTAGTTTTAGTTTTCATGTTTAAATAAAGGAAAACAAATTGATGGGGTGGGAGAAGGCAGGGAATGTATTTCTACTCATCAATATCACTGTTTTAGGAAAATTTTATTTGAATTAGGAACAAAAGTCACAGATTTTGTAGTTGTCCTTACTTCAAATATTCTGTTCTGCTTCATTCATAAACCATTAAAAGCTTTCAATATTTTAAATATTCTCTCTCCAACGTTTTCTAGCACCCAAAAGCGCACAAACACAGGTAAAAAAATGATGACAATAAATATAACTCTTTGGTTTTAAAAAATGGTGTTTATAAGGCAAATAGTTCTAGGTTCTGTTAGAAAATCCCTTAACAACAATATATTTCTCAGAGTTACGGTGTCCCAGTCTTATCACTGGTTATTACTCCCTGACAGTAACAGTAAATGTCGAAATATTGAAATTAGTAGTAGTTTGTGACTTCTCCATTGCGAGCCTAGATACATCTTCCATTGAGCTGCATTGTCACAACAAAGAGAACCTAAAATTAACCACGGTATCCTATAATGGAAACATCAGACAAAACAGAATTAAGTTCAAATTAAGTCCTTCGCTTTTTAAAACAAAAGTAATTTTCAGCTCTTAGAACTAAAATTTTCTCATCATAAATAGTAATGATATAGTAATGCCTGGTTTGCAGTATAAGTACTCAAACTATAATAGCTGCCAATAAATGAAGGTTTACTATACTGAATTTCATGGATGAATACCATAGTTTTACTTGTCTCATGTCCTCCAGTGTTTTGAGATCATTTGTTACCTTGCTATTCAAATAAAATGACTCAAGTTCTTATCCCACATGACTATAGGAAATCCAGATCCATACTGAATATTTATGATTTCCTAGCAGCAAGGGCTTTCATTTCCTTTGTTGCTATCTGTAGTCCATTCTTCTGAGTGCTAACTCTAAACTTCCTCTTGACCACCTTCCTCTTCCTCACTTCCTATATAATGTTCTTTCCCTACAGCCTTCACCCTTCATCCGAGCATAAAAACACCCTCTTCTCCTTCATTGTCATGCAGTACTGCTTAACACAACTCTGTTGTATATAATGAACTTTTAGTCACATTTTTAGCTGAGAAGTATTCATGAATATATTCTCCTATGTGTGCAGTGTGATATACAAAATGGCATCACTCTGGTTCAGAGCTCTAAAATGAAGTCAGAAAACCATTCTAAGAAGGACTGCCTTTATGACCTGCAACCCTGCCAAACACAAAAAACATCCGGAACTTGTCGTGAACCTTTGAACAGGGCCAAAGTGCCAGGCCCAAACATCCAGCTGAACTTCACCAGCGTTGCAGCTGCCAAACAGCAACCACCAATGAACGAAGGACTCTAAGCCAGAACTAAGCCAGCCATCTCCACCAATGACAATTCTTTCAGAACAGCTTGTGTAATTACAGTTAGGTTCTTTTTAAAAACCCTATCCCTTTTCCTCTCTTCAGAACATAATTTGGCCTTTAGCAGAATCTGTCTCCTGAATTTTAGTTCCTGAACCCCCAATAAACACTTTGACTGCTTTGCAATCTAGCCTTTTTGCCTCTTCTTGGTTGAGATATGCAAACACCAACAACTGCTAATCCCATAATCACTATCTGAAAATTATTCTTGATTGCTTGCTATTCATCTTAATCTAGCATTTTTGCCCAAAGACTGAACTAAAATAAATCGATTAATTCTCAACCCATGCACCCTTGCCTATCCTGTGTTGTTATGCTGGCACTGTTACCCTCTTCTCTTTAAAAAAAAAAAAAGGAACAGAATACTCATAAGACATAAGCTCAAGTCATAAAAGTCTTTGTAACAAAAATAATAATTCAGTCCATGGGTCCCTTCGTTAGATGGACGTTAGTGCAACACTCTTCATTCATTCAACAAATAATTATTGATAGCCTACCAAATGCTAGGTACACTGCTAGGTTTTAGGAATAATGGTAAATAAAATAGTTATGACTCCTGCCTTTGTAGAGCAGTTAGTTCAGTGACTATTGTCATATAAAGTAAGGCTGGAAAGGATCTTGGAAATCATATAACTGTTATCCAAGAGACCACCATGATGGCTAAGTAGTAGAATGGAGAGCTTTGTTGGCAACAACACTTTGCAAACCAGGAAGATACAGTCTCCAGTATGTGCCTCAGTCACCCTCTCTTTGAAGAGAGAATGGAGAGGATGGGTTTTATGTCTCACAGGGTCCATATTACATAGCAGAGTCATATATATTCAGGAAGTTTGGGGGGAAAGCAATAAACATTTATGAGGGGAGTTAACTGCATGTACAATGGACAAACATACCAGAAACATACAGTCCATGTTCATTTTGGAGTGGGGATTTAGCAATAAAATGAGGTGGAATTTGGCTCTTTATGTCAAAAAGTGAACTATAGGACACAAACACAGTTTGTGCACAACCTCTATACGCTGGCTGAAACTGACTTAAGGTCTGCAGTTTCTTATCAGGAAAGAATAGTTTATAAGGCCAGTCGTCTGTCCAATCAGAGTTACGGTGGTCTGGATCAAAATTATGAGGGGTCTGATAACTGGCCTCAAAACTTCTGTTGTTAGTACATTTATCAAGAGCGTGGTTTTCCTTGTAGCCATAGAAATTTAGGAAGTTGCCATGATAGCTGACTCATAAAACCTAATTTGAGGAAAAAATATTGAAGAGATGGGGGAAGGCAGGAAATATATTTCTGCTCATTAATATTTACTGTTTTAGGAATATTTTGTTTGAATTAGGAACAGAAGTCATAGAGTTTGGAGTTATCCTTATTTCAAATACTCTGTTCTACTTCATTCATAAACCATTAAAACTTTTCTACATTTTAAATTTTGTCTCCCCAACTTTTAATTTTTTCTAGCACCCAAAAGGACACAAACATATAGGTTAAAAATGATGACAATAAATATAATTCTTAAGTTTAAAAAAAGGTGTATATAAGGCAAATAGTTCTAGGTTCTGTTAGATAATCCCTTAACACCCACAGGTAACTTTTGTTTCCTTAGCCTTAGACTAAGGTAAGAATTCTTTCAATGACATCCATCATTTGCATATCTAAAAACTCACTAATGTACTGTGCTAAATTTAGTCTCAGTCAATAAAGGGGTGTTTATTTTTGTCTCTAAGATCATATAACATTTTACCAATGAAGCCCACAAAAGTGAAATTACTTGCTAAAGACCACACAAATTGATAACTAAGCTCAGATTCGCATCTTCTTTATGAAGGACTTTATCTCATCTTTGATGTCATATAATTGTGTTTCTGTAACCTCCACAATTTCACACATCCACTGAGTATGTTTTTCCCAGGAATAAGGGAGGACTGCTACATTGTAACTCTCAGTGTATGGCTTCTGCTTTTATACCACTGATTTGAGTCTTATTACTGTTGACACACCCTAATACTGTACTTGTAGTAAGCTCTCAATAACTGAGTATATTAACTCTTGCATTTGTTCCATTGGGTAGAGTGGTGATCACTGCTGCCACCCCCCACCACCACTGTGGTTTGCTCTAGTTAGACTGAGGACTCTGCCTAGAACTTGATCCAGGACATATTTCTATAAAATTCAAATTTCATAGCTTTTGGCTGTTATTTATACCATTAATGATAACTCAAGGCTAATAGTCAATTTAGTTATATTTAGCACAGCACATTAGTGAGTTTTTAGATATGCAAATGATAGATGTTATTGAAAGAATTTTCACCTAAGGCTGAATTTTAATGAATCTTTGTCACTCAAATATTTCTGTTTTGTGGTCTAGCAGAGTAAAAAAAAATTCCATTCCTCTAAGGTCTTTCATGTCTGCACTTTCTCCATTCCCTTCAATCTCTCCTTCTACACCAGCCAATTCTTTTCTGACTTTATCTGTTTCTTGCAATATCTTACTAATGACAGCCAGTAATGACCAATACCACTCCTAACATACTGCTTTAACTACGGCTCAATAAGCACAAGACTGACTTCAAGTTTTCTCAGAGTGATGCTTGCTAACAAAAATGCTGTCACTGAATAAAATGGAAGTCCTATTTTTCTGCCTATAATTACAATTTTCTTAGTACTCAACTGCTAAGCCAGTATCACATATCATAGATTTTTGTTACAATAGCATGCCTCTTAAATAATATAGGGATTAGACTTCAATATCAACACTAGCTATTCTAACCTATAAATTCCAAAATATTGATACAAAAACTTATTTCTCACTCATATAAAATCTATTTGTTGCCAGGAGGAAACTCCTTCTATATAGTCATTCAGGACCCAGATAGACAAAGGTACTATCATCTTCTACATATGGTTATTGTCATCCCCTTGAATATGGGGGAAATAATGTGGAGTATCATGCAGAAGATTTTATGGATCCTGCCTGAAAATTAAATGCCTAATTTTTTTCTATACAGCCCATAAGCCAGATCTCTATTATCTGGCCATAATTAACTGCTTGGCAGGCTTAGAAATGTAGTCTGGCCATAGCCCAGCAAGAAAAGGAGCCAGATTTACAGAATTGATCGCTTTGTCATCGATATGGAGACTCATGGAACTGTAATGAAATGTATAACTAAGCAACTTGAGAAGCAATATTTTATAATGGCAAGAACTTGGCCTTTGAGGTCAGAGAGATTCAGGCTTAAATTTAAGCTCAGCCATTTATTTTGTATCTGACCTTGACTGACTTTATTAATCTCTCTGAAACTCGATTTCTTCATCTGTAAAATGGAGCTATAGCATCTACTTCATGAAGCTGTGATGAAAAGTAAGTGAAATACTATACTATATTTAAGAGCTTAACTAAGTACCTATCACAATGTAAATGTTCCAAAAATGTAAGCTACTATTTATATCAAAATTATTGAATAATTTTGTGAGGAATCTGAAGTGCAACTTGATTTTAGTTTTACTTTGTTTATTTAAACAAAATTTTACAGTTTTTTTGACACAGATGTCAAAAACATGCAATGGGGAAAAGCTCTCTTCAGTAAAATGTGTTGGGAAAATTGGGTATGCAGATGCTGAAGAATAAAACCACCTCTCTATCTCTCATCATACACAAAAATCAACTCAAAATGGATTTAAAACTTAAAGATAAGACCTGAAACTCTAAAACTAGTACACAAAAACAGAGGAAAACTCCATGGCATTGATCTGGGCAGAGATTTCTTGAATATGATCCTAAAAAACACAGGTAATAAAAGTAAAAATAGACAAATGGGATTACATCAAACTAATAATTTCTGAACAGCAAAGAAAACAATAAAAAGACAACAGATTTGGAGAAAAATTTTGTAAATCATACATTAGATAAGGGGCTAATATTCAAACTACTTAAGGAACACAAACTACTCAATAACAAAAAGACAAACAATCTTATTTTTAAATGGGCAAAGGACTTGAATAAACATTTCTCAAAAGAAGACACGCAAATGGCTAACAGATATAAGACAAAATGTTCAATACCTCTCATTATCAGGGTAGTACAAATTAAAACCACAATGAGATATCTCCTCACATCTGTTAGGCTGGTTATGTGGTCAAAAACTTGAAAGACAACAAGTGTTGGTGAGGATATGGAGAAAAGATAACCCTTATACATTGTCGGTAGTATTGTACATTAGTACCGCCATTTTGAAAAACAGTATGGAGGTTCCTCAAAAAACCAAAATTAGAATTACTATATGATCCAGCAACCTCACTACTGGTTATTTACCCAAAGGAATTGAAATCAACATGCTGAAGAGATATCTACAGTCTTATGCATACAATAGCCAAGATACAAAACAACCTAAGTGTCCACCAATGGATGAGTGGATTTTTTAAATGTGGTATATATACACAATGGAATACCATTCAGCCTTAAAGAAACAGAAAATTCTGTCATTTACAACAGCATGGATGAACTTAGAGGACATTATGTATAATAACATAAACCAGGTACAAAAAACAAATACCACATTATTTCACTTATATGTGGAATCTAAAAAAAGTTGAATAGAAGCAGAGCATAGAGTGGTAGTTAACAAAGTCTAGGGATTAGAAGGTGGACAAGGAATGGAGAAACACTAGTAATAGGTATAAAGTTTCAGTTAGACAAGAGAAATAAGTTCTGATATTCTATTGCACAATACAGTGACTACAGTTAATAATAATGTATTGTATATTTCAAAATAGCTAAAAGAGAGAATTTTAAATGTTCTCACCAAAAAGAAAAGATTAGTATTTGAGGTGATAGATATGCTAATTAGTCTGACAATCATTTCTCATTGTATACATGTATCAAAACAATATATTGTACCCCATAAATATATACACTTATTATTTGTCAACTAGAAATAAAACTCTTTAAAAAGTATCTGCCACAATGTAAAAGTTCCAAAACTATAAGCTACTATTTATATCAGAATTAGTGGAAGATTTTTATGAGGAATAAGAAGTACAACTTTATATCAGCTTCATTTTCTTTATTTAAGCAAAAAATTTCAACCTAGCACTGATATCTGTGAAACTTTCAGTTATTAAATCATTCCTTCCTACTATGAAGTAACAATTAGCCTCCTAAAAATCAGAACAAGGGAATTTGAAAGAGCTCATATAAAAATAAATGTTGCTTTACAGGGATTCTAAGTAGAAGAAAACAATAAATCATTAAAATATACTTGCATAAGAGTCAGACTTTATAACTTTGTAGTGACGTACCCCAAAGGTAGCAGAGGTATTTCTACTTAGGCAGAGTTGGCAGCGTTTGTTATCTTGCTTATCTCAGACAAAATTGTTTTTAAGGGCTAAAACTAAAACATTTTCTATCTTTTATTTACAAATAGAAAATTGCTGCCTGTGAGCAAACACAAGCCCCAAACATAACAGCTCGATCAAAGCTTCAGGGTATTCATGAATCACAAGAAAGGGCTCATGGCACAAAACTTGCCTGTGATGACTTCCTGCCCAGGAATGCACACTATCTCTTTGCACCAAAGCAATAAGCCATCCATATCTTTCCTCCTCATTTTGCCACATCTGCCCAAATATCGCATTTTGCTAAAAAATCCAAACTCCATAAAGCTAGAAAAAGTTCTGGAATGTTTCCAAGCAATCAAACAGAATGTGATATGAATGGTGTGTGTGTGTGTGTGTGTGTGCGTGTGTGTGTGTGTGTGTGTGTGTGTGTGTGTGTGTGTAAAAGGAATGATAAGGAAAGGACCACGGGTGAGTGTCCTGAAAATAAATCCAAATTCTTAATTTAAAAGCAACCTAGTTTGAAATATGGAATTATATTCACTCAAAGTGTTGCAGCTACATGTTGATTTTATTCACATTGAAATTTCCCAAAGATCATTCTCCAGGATCCACTGTTTTTCTTTTCTCTCTGTAGATTGAGCCCATATTTAGTTTTTGATTTTCAAAAGAATGTTTACTCACACCCAGATGCTGGTTTTGTTCCATTTGGCAGAAGTAGAGCTAGAGGAGGAGGCTTAGGCACAAGAGAGGCAGATGACACGGCAGTATTTTCTTTTTTTCTCTATTTTGGTACAGTAGTGATATTCACAGGGCGTTACTAAATTTATGAAGTTGCTATACTGACTCATGAAAACCAAAGTTTTTTCCTGCCTCCTTCTTGCTGCTCTAAGAATCAAAGTTTAAAGCTATTTGGGATAATTTACTGACAACAACTGTATTTGGAATCATCTTAAAATAGTAAATGCCTACATGTAAAGTTCAGGACTGATATTAAGGTAATGTCCCAATCAGAGTGGGAAATAAAACCTAAACAGGAAGTGAACATGAATTCATTCTAGTCATGTTAAGTAGGAAAATTTGGGCACACAGTGGGGTGAACAAGTATTAATCTAATTTGGTACCAGGGGTGTTAGGCAGGCTAACAGCAGGTCCAAGATCAACCACTTGATATTAATAGTTAGAAAGAGCTTCAACAAAGTTGGTTATACCCCATAAAGCACTTCTATTATGGGTTGACATATTGAGGAACCTCTACACTATAAAAATTTTAATCCTGAATAAGAGCTAATAAATCAACCCTTCATGACATGTTTCCTTTTATAATACATTACAATTGTTGGAACTTATTCATAAGTGCATTTATTTGTGCTTTGTAATAATCCTATAAAATTTCATATTAGGTATTTCTAACCCCTTATTTGGTGGTAGAAACTAAACCTCTTACATTGTCAAAATCACAGAAAACAAAAAATCCAGAGCGAGAAACCAGCTCTCCTAATTACTAGCCTGGTGAGTTCAAGCCATTGTCTCTCTTTGTAAAGGGAAAGGAATCTCCATTCTCCCATGAAGTGCCAGGACACTCAATCAGGCTTGAGTTCTGTTGGGGGTTGGGAGGCGCATGTAGTATACATTACTTCCCTGAGCTCCTTCATAGAAGAGACACCAGCCTCTGAACCAAATGTCAGCCCTAGAGTCCCAGTTTTCTGGGTCACTGTTATTCTTTGGAGTTTGGATTGGAGCCCAGAGCAACACAAATCATAACAGGACCAAGGAGCAAGATATCATATCATTTTTCCTCACCATAGGCATTTGCTTGTTGCAGTACCTTTGGGAATCACACAAATTAATTTGGTTCATTTCAACAAAAGTGTAAGAAGAATTTAGTCTTCCATTCTAACACCCAACCTAGTCACACGAGCACACCAAATGGGAATTTAAAGAAGGGAGGGGATCTTGAGGAATAATACTGTTTGTAAGTATTTGTACCAAATAGTATTTTCTAGACAATGTCTTTTATCCCTTCTGATCTTTTTACCACTCAATCTTGACAGTTCTCTCAAGTGCCACCAGTTCCCATTCACCTGAATATGGGCAAAACTTTGCAATCACTTTTGCCAATAAGATATCACAAAAGTAAGGCTATATGCTTGCTAGACCATAAAAATGTCATCCACATCTGTAATGCATGTTATACTAGTAAATGTCTATAGGTCTATTTGGGAAAAGACAGAGAATTACTACTGATGAATACTGATATAAAGAATTACTGTATGATGTTGCTGAGCACTTTCCATAGGGTCTTGAACCCTGCCTTCCATCAATGAGTTTAGAGTCATTTAGTGACCCAGGTCCACCAAATGAGCAATGGATGATTTTCATTGAGATTATTATCCTTAACTTTCTGATCATCCATCCTTGGTTTGTTTTGATTATATTAAATTAAGCAGTATCCGTGTCAGTTGCTCTTGCCTCTAGGAATACTGTGTTCTGTTCAGCATCTCCATAGCTTTCTGCAGATTGAGACCCCTGGGTGCTACTCTGGTTTTGTCACTTACTGTGATAATTGTTTGTATGTTCCTCCCAATGGTTAAATTGACTCTAATATTTCAGATTTTTATTGTCCACATTGCTACCAGGATCCCAGTTCTAAAATACCTTGTCTACAGAGTTTCTGAACTTCTCAGTGATTCCAGTGACCCTCCCACCAGCACATTCCTTGGTTAAACTGAGTGTCTTCTGGGCTCTCCCACATCACTGTCAGATGCTGGATTTTCTGGACCTAAGTGGTATATCCACTATCACATTCTCAGTTCTCTGAAACTTTTGACCTCTTCCTTCACCATTTGCCAGTAAATCTTAACTTGTATTATTATTATTAAGCAACTTAACCTCAGTCTTCTACCTATTCCTAATTTCATTAGGGATTCGGATGGAGAACAGAGAAATAAAGGCAAGTACTTTTGAGGTTGAGATCCTGAAATAGGTAGATATACTTAAAACAAATTTTCTTTCTTTTTTTTTTTGAGTTGGAGCCTCACTCTGTCACCCAGACTGGAGTGCAGTGGCGGCTCCCGGCCACCGCAGTCTCGACCTGCTGGGCTCCAGCGATCCTTCTGCTTCAGCCTTCCAAGTAGCTGGAACTACAGGCGTGCGCTACCACGCCCAGCTCATTTTTTATTTATTGTAGAGATGAGGTCTCGCCAAGTTGCCCAGGTGGGTCTCGAACCCTTGGGCTCAGGCAATCCACTCACCTCAGCCTCCCAAAGGCGCGGGATTACAGGCTGAGCCACCGAGTCCAGCTAAATTTTGTTTCTATTTCAACTTACATTGTTTGTCTCTGTCTCCACAGTTGGAGGAAGAGGCTTACCCACCTCACAATCATGCAAATTAGAATTAATATAAATAAACTGATTAAGAATTTGCAGGTCCTCAGAGAGCAAGAATATAACTGTCTTGGAAAGTTTGCCAAATAAGTTCTTTCTATTGAGAAATTGTGTCATTATGTATTGATGCCACAATGAAAACTTAATAGAACCCCATCTGCCATATAGAAAATAATTATCTTCCTAATAATTTGAGATTTTATAGCTATGCAGCTAATATTAGAAATTTGCTGTAGAAACTGGAAAAATTGTGGGATACCGCCTTTCATTCTATAAAAATCAATGAAACAAATGTTTGCTCTTATCCTAGAGCAAAACTAAAATAATTTATTTCCTTCCTCGTCTCAATTGGATTTGCTGGTAAAACAAGACTTGATTTTTACCCTCATGATTGGCTTGCTCCATTCTGGTATTTGGTCAGATATTGCCAAGTGTTTTTAATCTCCATAAGGTAGCAGTCTACAATATGTAAGACACAATTCTACCATCCTCTAGTCTAACCAGAGAATATACAAAATTATAAATGTTTTCTTCTATTTTAACCAAGCAGAAAAACAGATCCTCATAGGAATGTGCTGCTTAGGCCTCTGAATCAGCTTAGACTTTTCCTGGAAAAAAAAAAAAAAAAGTTAACTACTTGAAAATGGATTGAGAGACACTTTGGGTTAAATTGGCTACATCCTCCATGGCAAGATTTGAAAACTTTTAGGTAGTTACATCCATTTTTTTTAGAGTAAGTTTCATTGAAAAAATAAGCCATTTGCTGATCTGTCTTCCTTTCTCTAGAAAATAATGTCTTTCTAAATTAAAGCACTCTACCCACCTTCCCACCCCCTCCCCCCAAAATGCAGGACCATCTCTGTAGTGTTCATCTAGCTTTCAGATTAAAAAAAAAATCCAAAAAAGGCTAACAAAAATGGCAGTTCTATCTGCTTTGCTGGCTTACCCACCATGAAAGTCTGAATTCAGCTATCTGAAAGGGAACTGAAAACACTCTTATTTATTATTAATAGTCTCATGGATGGATTCTGGAATAATTTTGGCTTGATTTTGGCATGGAGTGTTGTAGAACCCACACCAGACTAAGAAAAAGTGTGCATAATTTTCTGTCAGGTCCTCAATATGGGCTAAGGAAAAGTGCTAGAAAAAGTGGAAGAGAACCATTTGGAAAAACATAGAAGAAAATACATTTTTGAAATTGCCACATGGTTGGACTCAGTGGAAATATGAACTCACAAAAGGCAAAGAGCACTTCAAAGTACAGTCCGTTTCCCAAATTACTTTTCCCTCCCTTTAAGCTTCAAGAAAATGATATCCTTATTTCTGGCAAGGTTTAAGTGAATTCTATTGGGGTGAGTTTGCAACACTTAAATTGCTTCAGAACTTGCTATGATTGGAATTCTGCTTATGATTGTATTGGCACAACAATAAAATACCTATCCCCCTAAAGTAGGAATTATCAGAAAACCAGGACAATACTACTTAGCCAGCACTATGGTGGGATTGTAGTAGTATCTTAGCCCTTTCAAAGCACTTTTTTTCAACACAGGGCAATTTGGAGTTTTTTGAGTCCTAGAAAAAAAGACGTCATTGGGTCGTCTCTTTTATCTTTTATGCCGAGGCATCCAAATGGGTCTTTGGAGAGAACTTAATTAGCAACGGTGGCCCTCAGCTCCATATGTATCCTGATGACACTCAGATTTATCTTTCCCTCCCTTAAGACATTAGTGAGGAAAATGAAAAATGAACAGTCCTCGCCAAATGCACAGTCCTTAGAGTTCTCTTGAAATAAATGTTCTGTCTCCAAAATAAGAACTACCTAAAGAAGATAAACTTACTGCTTCTCCTAGTTCCCCTCATTCTTACTCCACTTCTCTTAGCTCTTACAGTTGTTTCATGTTTCAGTATTTACATATAGTACCTGTTAATGGGAGATAGTAAAAGAACAGATTTAATTTACCCAAAGGGCGGTAAGCTGCAGGCCAAAAAGAAAGGTTGATTTCCAGGCCTGAAACAACTGATTGAATTATCTAAAGTAAGGAAAGAAAATAACCCATTGGGTAAATTGGGAATAATTTCAACTGCAAGTAACAGAAAATCAACCTGAAAGAAACATAAAAAAAATAGAGTTGCAATCTGTTCTTAGATTCACTGACTGCCAGTACAGGACCAGCAGCTCAATACTGTTAAGGCTAGAGTCTCTGAGGTCTTCTTGACCTTCACTTAGAGTTTCAAGATGACTGTTGCGATTCCACATATTATGTCCTTATTCAAAACAGGAAGAAGAGAAATCAGTACCAATATGTTTTTAAGCTTTCCCAGAAAATTATATCTGGCCAAAAGTAGATAGCATGGTCAATTCAAGTTGCAAGGGAGGCTGCAAAAGTGAGTATTTCATTTTCCTGGCCTGTATAGGGGGATATGATTAAAGGTAAGATCGTTGGGAATGATGTTTTTTTGCCAACCAGTCAAGTCAGCAACACGCATGATGATGATTTCCTCAATAGTTCGGTCACAACAAGAATACCATATAATTTATCTTTCAAGATAATATTTTTTGAGTAAAAGATGAGATTATTAAAAATTAAGCTAAGAGGCCAGGTCTAGTAACTTGCACCTATAACCCCAGTACTTTGGGAGGCCAAGGTGAGAGGTTTGCCTGAATCCATGGGTTTGAGACCAACCTGGGAAACTTGGTGAGATCTTATCTCTATAATAAATCAAAAAATTAGCCGGGCATGGTGGCACGTGCCTGTAGTTCCAACTACTTGGAAGGATGAGGTAGAAGGATCACCCGAGCCCAGCAGGTAGAGGCTGTGGTGGCTGTGAAAGTACCACTGCACTCCAGCCTGTGTGACAGAGTGAGACTCTGATTCAAAAAAAAATAATTAAGCTAAGAAAACAGGAGCTAACAGGAACTGTCCTGGGAAATTTGCAATAAATAGTCACCCTAGTCATAGACAAAATAGTCTGACAAGTTAGCTTCTCTTCTTTCAACAGTTTGAATAGAGAATTAAAAATCTGCTTCTCCCGTGAGCAGACTCTGTCAGGCTGAATGCAGAATCTTCAATGTTCTTTTTTGTCGATACCTTCACTTGTCCTTTAGAGAAGACCAGATCACTTTTCTATGGGAACATGGGAGCCTTTGTTAAGACCATTGGGTAAATAACACTCAGAGGCCCTTTCTTCTCCTACTTCTGTGCAGATGAAGCTTTTTTGGAGCACATATTGTCCCTGCTTTCTCTTACCTGCCATCATGCCTATGACAATGAAGATCACATTGCTTCACAAAACAAATAAATTCTCAAAATTTAGACATTTCTGTCTATTTACACAGAGTGGGAATGGTGCCCCCCCACCTACCTGATTGCATAGTGAATTTCTCTTTAAATACAGACGAGAAGTTTAACAATAATATAAATAGAAATCTCTCCAAGCATTTGAC
This sequence comes from Carlito syrichta, assembly GCF_000164805.1. Classification (NCBI taxonomy): domain Eukaryota; kingdom Metazoa; phylum Chordata; class Mammalia; order Primates; family Tarsiidae; genus Carlito; species Carlito syrichta. The sequence continues at coordinate 377,189 of NW_007253185.1, forward strand.
TTTTCCACCCTTACTTTTACACCTTTATTCATTCATAAGGACAGCAAATAATTTCAGAGTAAAATTTGTCCCTGGCACAATCATTCCAAGGTGATAAAAGGTAATTTCTACTCTTATAGTTAGAAATAGTTTCTGATGGCAAAGGATATCACTGGAATGCTAATAAATGTATGCCTCTACTATCTTGAATTCTACTTATTTTTATACATCTTATCTATTTAACTTGATTAAAATTTTTATTTTCTTCTCTAAAACTTCTGACTTTTGAAATTTTCTACTATAAGTAAAATGTAATGTTATTTTTTTCTGTGTATTTTCCTGAATTTTGAAGGAATTCATACTTGTTGGAAAAAACCAAATAGAAATAAAGAGTAAATGTGAAGGTTATCTTACCACCAATACCTTTGCTATCAGAGATAGCCATTGATAGTCATATATATAATGCATTACTGACATACATATGTATATATAATTTTTTCAAATGAGAATTCATATAACTTAATATTTTTTACTTAATGGACTGCAAATATATTATGCATCCTCCTTTTTAGTGACTATAATGTGTACCATTATCTCTATGTAAGAAATCCTTGGAATATTGAAGCCATTGTGATTTGTGGCAGTTTTAAGGGGTGGAAAAACAGAAAATTTTTATATGGATATGGTGGAAAAGAGATTTAAAAATTACACTTTACAGTAGAACAAAGTATACAAATACATTATAGAGTGTTCTCACATAAAATCTTATTATGAAGTAGGATTTCTCCAAAAATATTTTCTATTTTCAGAGTGAAAGTAGAGCTAACTTTGCATGAATGTCACACTATGGTTTAGGGGAAGTTCTAATAATAAATTTGACTGTTCTAATAGGATGAGTATCACTTCAAGACTCTTATTTTTTTTAATGACCATTTCCATAGTCTAGATTCATTCACATACATTAAAGTAAGTCATGCTTTTAAATAGGATGTGGAAGGGTCTCGGCAAGATGGCGATGGGGCAGCACTGCCTGTGAAACTCTCCACCGAGGAGAATGCAAAGAGATTCTGATTCTCACCCTGGAGTTTGCGGATCCCATCGTCTGCAGCCTGTTCTTCACATGGAGCACAAAGGTAAACTTTGCTGAGGCATCGCCAAGGTCTGGGAGCTACTGTGACGGCTGCTGCTGCCGTTCCAACCAGCAGCCATTCCACATCACACTACCAGTGCCTGGGGCGAGCCGCGGCCTCCTCCAAGGCAGCGGAGCCACACAGCCTCCTCTGAGGTGACGGAGCCTCCGCTGCCCCCCC
>NW_007253185.1:378763-379081 GCF_000164805.1 Carlito syrichta
AGGCGGCAGAGCCGCCACCTCCTCCTCTGAGGCGGAGGAGCCTCCGCCCACTCCTCCGAGGCGGCGAGCCTCCGCCCTCCGCCTCCTCCGAGGCAGCCAAGCCTCCACCTCCTCCTCTGAGGCAGCGAAGTTGCTGCCGCCCCATCCTCCAAGGTGGCGAGCCTCCGCCTACTCCTCCGAGCTGGCTGAGCCTCTGCCTCCTCCTCCTCCGAGGAAGCCAAGCAGCCACTTCCTCCAAGGCAGCCGCTGCACACAGGCGGCCATTACACATCGCACTACCTGTGCCAGTGGCCCAGCCCCCACCGCCGCCACCATTAC
>NW_007253185.1:379101-379993 GCF_000164805.1 Carlito syrichta
GACCATCTGGAGCGAGGGATAACACCACCTGCTGGCGATTCAAGCCCACCACCAGCAAGTGCTGGTCTGACGCCTGGGGTCCCTTGGTTCCACGCAGGGCCCGATACTGCGGCCCCCTGCTGCTGCTGTTCCACTGCATGCATGGGAGTCTGGGGTCTCAGCAAGCTCCCTGGCTACACCATCTCTTATTATCACCAAGCCACTGGTCACTCAGGGAGGCTCTGGACACCCACCCACCCCTCGGAGACACCGGTCCCATTCCTGGTTGAAGTACCCTGTGGGGGGCCCAGAGCCCCTCTCACCACTCACTGCCTGCCTGCAGGAGCTTTGGAGATCTGGTGCCCCAGGCCCACCCTGACTGAGGCACTCAACCCGTGATCCCAAGCTTGGGGACCCAGACAAGCGGAGAGAAAGGGATCTACGAAAGAGAACCTGCCTCCACCTTTCTCCAGGCAGAGATTTCCATTGCCCTGCCCACCTATCAACAAACTCCACCTTGGTTCCTAGGGTAACCTTGCTAAACAGGAGACAAAGCCCCACCCCTAAGCTGAATCAGATAAAAGCAACTCCCAGACAGCCAAACCCAAGCTGTGAGTAAACCTAGCTGCCTGCAATGGAAAAACAAAGGGGAGAGGCCAAGATCAGAGCTGAAGTGATTTTAGTCTGATCTCTTATTGTGACTTACGATTTTATCATTTTGACTGTTTATTTTGATCATGATCGTTGTTTGCCTTCTGACCTACACTGTTTCATGTTTATATTGGTCTGTTTCTGTGTAGCTATCAGTATGCTTTAGGGAATCTTTCTTACGTGTCTTCCTCCACTTCTCTCTGGCCTTGTGTCTCTTTCTCACCTGATAGTTGGTATGCATGTCTGTTTTCCCTCTCGCTCT
>NW_007253186.1:0-972 GCF_000164805.1 Carlito syrichta
CAACAGTGTAGAAGTGTTCCCTTTTCACCACATCCTCTCCAGCATCTGTTATTTTTTGAGTTACTGATTATGGCCATTCTGACTGGAGTTAGGTGGTATCTCAGTGTAGTTTTGATTTGCATCTCTTTGATGATTAGTGACGTTGAACATTTCTTCATGTGTCTGTTGGCCGCTTGTATGTCTTCTTTTGAGAAGTGTCTGTTCATATCTTTTGACCGCTTTGTAATGGGGTTGTTTGCTTTTTTCTTTTCAGCACATTTGAGTTCCTTGTAGATCCAAGATGTTAAGCCTTTGTCAGACATGGAGTTGGCAAATACTTTTTCTCAGTCTGTGGGCTGCCTCCCTGCTCTCTTAATGGTTTCTTTGGCTTTGCAGAAGCTTGTCAGTTTAATGAGGTCTCATTTGTCTATCTTATCTCTTGTGGCCTGTGCATTTTGGGTTTTGTTCAGGAATCGGATGCCAGTTCCAATTTCCATAAGGGTGTGTCCTGCATTTTCTAAAGTTCTTATGGTTTGAGGTTTTACATTTAGGTCTCTGATCCATTTAGAGTTAATTTTTGTGTATGGGGATACATAGGGGGCTTGTTTGAATCTTCTGCATGTGGTCAGTCTATTTTCCCAGCACTATTTACTGAATAGGTTCTCATCTCCACAGTGGCAGGTGGTGGAGGTTTTGTCGAATATGAGTTGGTGAGAAATTGAGGTTTTGCTTCTGGAATCTCAGTTCTATTCCATTGGTCTATATGCCTGTTCCTGTACCAATACCAAGCTGTTTTGATTATTGTAGCTTTATAGTAAAGTTTGAAGTCTGGTAATGTGATAGCTCCTGCTTTGTTTTTTTTTTTGTTGTTGTTGTTTTTGCTGAGGATTGTTCTGGCTATTCTCTGTTATTTGTGTTTCCATATGAATTCCCATATTGTTTTTTCTAGCTCTGAGAAGAATGTTGCTGGTAATTTGATGGGTATTGCATTAA
>NW_007253186.1:1376-26599 GCF_000164805.1 Carlito syrichta
TATACCCTGAGACTTTGCTAAAGTCCTTTATCAGTGCAAGGAGGTTTTTGACAGATTCTCTTGGGTTTTCAAGGTACACAATCATGTTGTCTGCAAGGAGAGATAACTTGACTTCCTCTTTTCCTATTTAGATGCCACTGATCACCTTCTCTTTTCTGATTGCTCTAGCCAGGACTTCCAATACTATATTGAACAGGAGGGAAGAAAGTGGGCATCCCTGTCTTGTTCAGTATTTAGGGGAAATGGTTCCAATTTTTATCTGTTTAGGAGTATGTTAGCTGAGAGTTTCTCATAGATGGCTTTTACTATTTTGAGGTATGTTCCATGTGTGCCTAGATGTTCGAGGGTTTTTATCAAGAAGGGATGCTGGATTTTATCAAAAGCTTTTTCTGCATCTAATGATATAATCATGTGGTTTTTGTTCTGGCGTCTGTTGATGTATTTAATTACATTTATTGTAAATGTTGAACCAATCTTGCGTCCCAGAGATGAAGCCTACTTGGTCATGATGGATGATTCTGATATGTGTTGTTGAATCCAGCTTGCTAGGATCTTGTTGAGAATTTTGGCATCTGTGTTCATAAGGCATATTGGCCTGTAGTTCTCTTTCTTTGTTGGGTCTTTACCTGGCTTGGGTATCAATGTGATATTAGCTTCATAAAATGATTAGGAGACGGTTCCATCTTTCTTAATCACCGGGAATACTTTCGGTAGGATTGGTATCAGCTCCTCCTTAAATGTCTTATAGAATACTGGAGGAGGGAGCTGGGAATTCCCTCTTCTGGAGTGGAGAGCTGAGAGTGGCTGATCAGCACCTCCTTAAGATATACTGTTCCCTTACACAACCACAGGGTCCCACACTGGGTGCCTCAGCCAGAGTGGGAACTGGTGCTCCAAAGGGTGGGTGGTGAGTGGTGACAGTGGTTTTGGGCCCCACACAGGGCACTTCAGCCAGGATTGAAGTTGGTATCTCTGAGGGGCAGGTGCCTAGAGCCTCCCTGGGTGATGGTGGCTTGAAATAGGGTTGGGCAGAGGCCCAGAATCCAGGGCAGGGAGCTGGAACTCTGAGGAGCGAGCACAGGGCCCGCTGGATTGGGCGCCCAGTCAGGGAGAGAGCTGGCAGTGGCTGAGTGCCGGGCGGATCAGTGTGGCCAGCAAGGGAATCCACATCTCCACAAGGCGGTATCCAAGGGTCTAGATCCAAATTTCTATCTTGTATCATTTTCTTCCTGCTTGAAGTATCCCCTTTATTTTTTTAAATTTTTATTTATATATTTATTTATTTATTCTTTAGTTGAGGTCTTACTCTGTCACCCAGACTGGAGTGTAGTGGCATGCTCCTGACCACTGCAGCCTTAACCTCCTGAGCTCCGGTGAGCCTTCCACCTCAGCCTTCCAAGTAGCTGGAACTACAGGCACACGCTACCATGCCTGGCTAATTTTTTATTTATTGTAGAGATGAGGTCTCATCAAGTTGCCTGGCTGGGTCTCAAACCTGTGAGTTCAGAGAATCCACTTTTGTCCTCTGAAATTGCTGGGATTACAGGCTGAGCCACCAAGCCTGGCCGAAGTACTTCCTTTAACATTTCATATAGTGAAAGAGTGCTGGTGATTAATTCTATCAGTTTCTATATGCATGGAAACATCTTTATTTTATTCTCATTTTTTATGTTTTCATTTATTATTTTTCTGAGTCAGTGTCTCATTCTGTTGCCCAGGCTGCAGTTGCAGTGGTACAATCATGGCTCACTGCAGCCTCAATGTCCTGGGCTTAGGCAATCTTTCTGCCTCAGCCTCCCAGGTAGCTGGGAATACAGGCACGCACCACCACACCTGGCTGATTTTTTTGATTTTTCTGTAGAAATGAGGTCTTGCTATGTTGCCTATGCTGGTCTCGAACTCCTGGGCTCAAGCAATCTTCCTACCTCAGCTTCCCAAAGTTCTGGGATTACAGGCATGAGCCACTGCACCAGGACTCATTCTCATTTTTAAAAAATATTTTTTGTTAGACATAGAATTCTAGGTAGTCTTTTTTCTTTGAATACTTAAAAATTGTTATTCTGTCTTTTTGCTTGCTTTTTTCCTAATAAGAAACTGATGCTATCTTCAATTTTGTTCCTCTGTACTTAACATGTATCTTTTTCTTGACTGATTTTAAGATTTTTTTGGTCACTGATTCTAAGCAATTTGATTATGATGTACCTTAATGTAGTTTTCTTCATGTTTCTTGTGCCTATGCTTCACTGAACTTATGAAGGCATGTCTGTGGATAAAGATGCTGATAGAAGGATTGAAGTGGTGATGGGAGATTATGGAAGTTCTTTTCTGATTAATTCAGTGTTATCAATGAAGTAGAAAGTGAGATTATTGGCTGAGACTGAGGAAAGGGGAATAGATGTTGAGTAGGAGAGAATGTACCAGTAATAATATGCTCAAGCAATGCCTATAATCCCAGCACATTGAGAAGCTGAGGTGGGAGGATTACTTGAGCCCAGGAATTCAAGACCAGCCAATGCAACATAGTGAGACTTTGTCTCTACAAAAAAGTCAAAACATTAGCCAGGTATGGTGGCATGTGTCTGTAGTCCCAGCTACTTGGGAGGCTAAGGCAGGAGGATTGCCTGAGCCCAGGAGGTTGAGACTGCAGTGAGCTGTGATTGCACCTAGCTTGGGCTATAGAGTGAGACTCCGACTCAAAAAAAAAAAAGTTCAAGCATTTTATTTTTTTATTTATTATTATTATTATTTTTGAAAGTAGGATTCATTGAGAGAACAGAAAAGCTCCCACAGTGGGAGGGGACCCCAAAGTGTTGCCCAAGTTCAAGCATTTTAAAGGGCCCACTTAACATTAGTGATCATGAATTTAAAGTCAGCATGGTTGGGTGTTGTTTGTTTGTTTGTTTTCTTCAGGTTCAGCTGCATTAATGCTAGTACTTAAAGTGTAAAGTGGGATCGGCTAGTATTAGGGTTTTGCCCAGTGATTACAGCAACTGAGAAAGGGGCAGGGAGTTATGGATGCAAGCAAGTGGATGATTATATTGATTAATCATTAAACATATCGACATCAACCTTCCTCAGAGTGGCAACATTAGAAAGTAATTCCTTGCATCTATGAGGCATTGGATATGTTACTTATAGACCCACATATGGGTGTGTCTTAACAACAGAAAGCCAGGGGCTGTAAGAAACTAACCTTGTTTTTGAATGAAGTGCTTTGTGAAGTTCTTAATGTGGTCCACAGGAGCTCTGCCTGTCCTGCCTCCAGCCTCTCAGGACAACCTCCTCTCCCGTCAAAGTCCCACGTTCTCTGAACTCCAGACACACAGGGCTTCTTACTGTCCTTTGCATTTGCCATGTCTTTGCTCACGCAGCTCCCTCTGCAGGAATGCTCTTCCCTTCAGCATTTCTGAGTGATTCAGACATTCCTATAAGAATAAGCTTAATATCTAGTTAGTGTGCTTCCTTCTTAGCATTTGTCATAGTTTTTTGTTTTGTTTTGTTTTTGTTTTTGTTTTTGAGTTGGAATCTCACTCGGTCGCCCAGACCGGAGTGCAGTGGCTGCTCCCAGCCACCGCAGCCTCGACCTGCTGGGCTCCGGTGATCCTTCCACCTCAGCCTTCCGAATAGCTGGAATTACAGGCCCGCGCTACCAAGCCCAGCTAATTTTTTGATTTATTGTAGAGATGAGGTCTCGCCAAGTTGCCCAGGCAGGTCTTGAACCCGCAGGCTCAGACAATTCACTCACCTCGGCCTCCCAAAGCGCGGGATTACAGCTGAGCCACCGAGCCCTGCCTGTCATAGTTTTAATCCTATACTCGTGCTGTGATAGGCGTCTGCTACTATGCTGTAGGCTCCCTGACCTTACCTGTTTTTAGTCCCCTTTGAACATGGCATGTTTGCAGGTGATAATAAACATTTTAAAATAAATGAACAGCGGTGCAAACAGGTGTGATATGTGAAGTGTGGCGAGGAGATCAACATTTTTCTTTTGGAGAATTCTCAGGGCATTGGCTACTGTACATCCCTATCCTTCAAAGACTTGCGCCGAAGCCCAGAGAGTACACTGGTGACCACAAGAGACACCACTCGTCTAGCCTCAGGGCCGACTGGGTCTTGGGGAGGCGCCTGCGCCCTGGGCTCGCCGGACCCACTCCAGGGCATGGGGCAGGGCTCTGGTAACCCGGCAACAGCCCGGAAGCCGCGGGCCGCGTTAACTTGTGGCGCGCTGCGCGGTTCAGGAGACTTGAGCTTTGGGTCGCGTTGGCGGCAGCAGGTTGAGATAACGGAGCGAGTCCTGCCTCCCGCAGTCCCACCGAGCCTTAGGGACCAGCCCACACGCCGACGGGGGCACGGTGGTGGCGCCTCTCTTTCTGCTCCCGGGAGCCTGCTTGCCGAGGTTGGGGACTCCTTACTCCAGCTGGCGCCGCCGCGGCTGTGAGCGCTTTGAGGCTGCGTGCGCGGGTCAGGACGCGCGTCGGCCCCGTGGGTGTCTGGCGCGCTCCCGGGGCACCCTGAGTGTGCGCGTGCGCACTGCTTTCGGGAAGTTTCGCGCGCAACTGGAATTTGCGGGTACTCGGTGGTAGCTCTTCGAGGAGGTGACCGCTAGCAGTAGAGAGAAACTCTCCGAGGTGCGTGGGGAACGAAAGGGTCCTTTAAATCCATCGATGTCAGAGAGGGGTTTGTGAGCTGGGGGCCGCCTGAATGAGTTTTGAGGAGTCCGTGGGAGTTAACTCGTTAGAGAAGGGGGGAAGAGGCTGCAGGGTGTTGCAAGCAGAGGGAAAAAATGGTCGGAACTATAGTGAAGACGAGAACTTGGTTTCAGGATGTGTGGGAGATGTGAAAGGAGAAAGGACTGGAAAGAAAGGAGAAGGAACTGGGCCGCATGGGGGAGGGCATCTGCAGGCCAAGCGGGCTGGATTCCGCAATGGGGAGCCCTTCAAATCTTTAGAGGAAGTACGAAGTAAAGGGTTCAGAGCTATACTTCATCCATACATCTGGGTAGGATTGATTCAGGGGAGTGTTTGGAAAGAATTCCTATTTTCCTTTGATCGGTTTTCTACACGAGTCAGAGTGGATTTGCTAAATCCCATCGTAACCCTCCCTGCTTAAAATTCTTCTGTGGCTTCCTATGGTCTTTAGGGTGGCGTTCACATTGCTGTGGCTCACAAGACCACAATCTGCCTTTCTTTTCTAGCGCCTCTCACCCTCTCAGATCTTTGTTAATTGGACCGAACTTCTCAAGCTCTTTGTAAATGCATTTTCCCCTTCATGGAGTATTCTTTTCCCTGCTTCTGGCTTTTATTCATACTTTAGCTCTCAGTGTAAATGTTTTTGGGGTATTAGGGAGAGGAGGTGGCCTTTTCTTACTGTGTAGAGTAAATTAGGTACTTCTGTGGCACATGAAATTTACTTCCTACGTTGTCTTTTTATCTAAGTACTTGTTTAATTGTAGTCCTCTGATAAACACTAAGCTCTGTGAGGGCATAGACTATTCAGTTTTCCTGTTATATATGGTGCCTGTCTCTTAGCAGATCCTTCCTTCCTCCCTCCCTCCCTCCCTCCCTTCCTTCCTTCCGAGTTGGAGTCTCACTCTGTCGCCCAGGCTGGAGGGCAGTGGCACACTCATGGCCATCCCAGTATCGACCTGCTGGGCCCCGGCAATCCTTCCTCCACAGCCTTCCAAGTAGCCGGAACTACAGGCACGCGCTACCACGCCTGGCTAATTTTTGATTTATTGTAGAGATGAGGTCTCGCCAAGTTGCCGGTGTGGTTCTCGAACCCGCGGGCTCAGGCAATTCACTTGCCTTGGCCTCCCAAAGTGCTGGGATGACAGGCTGAACCACGGAGCCTGGCCGCAGATGCTTTCAAAATATGTGTTGGATTAATAGATGGATGATGGAGTGAATGAGTGGAAGGGAGACCAATTAGAATAATGAGAGCCTGAACAAAATATTGTTAGTAGCAATGGAAAAGTGTAGACAAAAGAGATTTTTAAGGGAAAATTTTAATAGATTGTGTTATCTGATCGACTAAGAGACAAGAACAGAGGTGATGCTAGGAGCAACTAGAAGGTAATTTTGTAAGTTCAGCTTATTCAACAGACATTTACTGATTTTTTCAATTATATATCAAAAACTAAAGATTTGAAAGGTATGAATTATGAGCTGTGTGTTTTTTTTTTTTTAAGTGGGGTTTATAGTGAGGACAGAAAAGCTCCCAGAGTGGGAGGGGACCCAAGGGGGCTGCCGACTGTATTTTGATATACTGTGTTTGAGAAATTTGGGAGATATACACAGTAGACAGAAATGAACATTTGATTTTTTTTTTTAAGAGACAGAGTCTTATTTGCCCAGTGGTGTGATCCTAGCCCACTGCAGCCTCAAACTCCTAGGCTCAAGGGATCCTCTTGCTTCAGCCTTCTGAGCAGCTGGGACTACAGATGCATTACACCGAGTTTGGAGTTTTGAGGAAAAGTGTGTCTCATTGATTTGGGACTCGTTTTCGCAGGGTGTTTGTACATATAATACATTCATGGCTTGCTCATGGGAGTAGGTAAGATCACTGAGGGAGGATACAAATTAGATAATATAGTGATCTAGAAAGTAACTCCATGAGAGCTAGCACCATATTAGACTTGTTTACTATTGTATCTCCAATCTCTAGCGAGTGCCTGATGTGTGGTAGACTCCCTCAAACAATTATTAGATGAAAGGAGAGGACATCTAATGGAAATAGAAAAGTACTGGGCTAGAACTGGGAGGAGGCCCTGATTAAGTTGTATGTGAGGAGGGGGCCAATGGAGCCTGTGAAGAAAAGGAGAAAAGAACAACCAGGAGAAAGAGTGTCATGAAAGCCAAGGGGATCTGCATAGCTGGAAAGGACTAGATTGTAGATTTTATTGTATTGTAGATTTTCTCCAAACAGGCCTAGATTTACTGCACTAACTATATTATTTGATTTCTTAGCACCATAAAACATTAGAATATCTCTAGTCTTACATTTTAACAGTAAACTACAGCACCTTATGATTTTTGGTTTCTGCAAGTGGCACAAAATTCCTTTGTTATATTGCAAAGTCTGATCCTTGGTTAAGAACAATTTTGTTGCCATTATTTTTGATGTTCAAGAGAACATTTTTCAGTGCAGAGTTGGGGTCAGAGTTTCTGTGTTAACAAAACTTTGAGGTATAACTAACGGTTAGTTATACCTCTTCATGAAATTTGATGGTAAAAGGAAGGCCAGAGATGGGATAACAGCCTAGATCCACCTTTGTGATCTTAACCATACACAGGTTGCAATTTAGAGTTGGCCAGTTTACTAGTTTCCTGTGTATCAGATTACCTCAAATTTAGTGGTATAAAACAATTACACATTTATTCATCTCAAAAATTCTGTGGGCTATGAGTTTGGACATAGCTTATGGTAGGTTCTCTGCTTAGGGTCTCACAAAGTTGTCATCAGGTTGTTGGCCAGTCTGCATTCTGACCTGGAGGTTCACCTTGGTAAAAATCCACTTCAGTGTGCATTCTTGTTGTTGGCAGAATTTATTTCCTTGTGGCTGTGTGACTGAGCCTCATTCCTTACTCCTTCCACCCCTCAGCTTCTTACCAAAGGGTGTTTTCATGTCCTAGAGGTTGCCTGCAGTTCCTTGAATTCTTTGCCACTGGCCTTTTCCAGAAGCAGCTACAACATGGCAGTTTGCTTCTTCAAGGTCAGCAGGAGAGCATTGTTTGCTGTACTCTTCCAAGACAGTCTTGTATAAACATTGTATTTATAAGAATGACATCTTGGCCAGGCGTGGTGGCTCATGTCTATAATTCCAGCACTTTGGGAAGCCAAGGTGAGAGGATTGCTTGAGCCCTCAGGTTTGAGACCAGCCTGGGCAGCTTGGAGAAGCCTCATCTCTACAATTTAAAAAAAAAATTATCCGGGCATGGTGGTGCATACCTGTAGCTTCGGCTACTTGGGAGGCTGAGGCGGAAGGATTGCTTGAGCCCAGAAGGTCAAGAATGTGGTGGCCGGGACCGTGCCACTGCACTCCAGCCTGGGTAACAAAGTGAGACTCCCATCCCAGCCTGGGTGACAGAGTGAGACTCCCAACTCCAGAAAAAAAAATGACATCTTACTTTTGCGTTATTTTGTTGGCTAAAACAAGTCACAGGTCCTTCCCAAATTTAAGGGGAGGTGATTACACAAGCAAGGGCATGACTCATTGGAGGTCATCTTAGGATGAACACAGCCATCTTTACTGGGCTAAATTGACATCAAAAAATTGACAGCAGATGCATACTTCCAAGTTACCACTGTTCGTATTTGTCAGGTGAATATGGTTTCATTGAATGTAGCATTTTCTTATGTTAAAATTAATAACTTCACACTCACACAAATAATACCCAGACATTTGATCATCTCTTTAATTTCCATATCTCTGCTTTTTAAAAAAACCTTTTCTGTTTGATACATTGTATTTACTATCAGAAACCATTATTATGTACAAACAACCATGATTTTAAAAAATACTGCTTTTTCTAAAATGTTGATGTTGATATATTAAGGACCTCACCTGTGAAATAAAACAAGTACATGAACTTTTTGACTGCTGTTTTGACTACTCATAAGCCTTTGCATACTTCAGATTCATGACTGGTTTTTCAGAATTGAAGTTGGTAGAATTTTAGCCTCTGAATAAGCTAATATCTTAAATATTTAATTTTGAAATAGAATTTTTTCCCTTTTTTTTTGAGTTGGAGTCTTACTCTGTTGCCTAGGCTGGAGTGCAGTGGCACACTCACAGCCACCTCAGCCTTGACTTGTTGGGCTTGGGTGATCCTTCCACCTCAGCCTCCCAAGTAGCTGGAACTACAGGCACACACCACCATACCTGACTATTTTTTTAAAAATTTATTGTAGAGATGAGGTCTTGCCAAGTTGCCCAGGCTGGTCTCAAACCTGTGGGCTCAGGCAGTCCTCTCACCTTGGCCTCCCATAGTGCTGGGATTATAGATGTGAGCCACCATACCCAGCCTGATAAGTGCATTATTAATAATGCATATATTAACATCATTGTGAATTCACTGTACACATGATTCCAGATTCTACCTTTTATACTTATTTATTTTCCTGTGTCATGAAACATTCTTCTTAGTATAATTCTAATGGATGCATAACTCATCATAGATTTACTGGCATTTATGATTCCCCTTTGTTTCCAAAGAGTAAATTGGAGATCTAAGTGGTTAAAGTACTAGGAAACCATTTCTTAACCCAAGGCTTTCGAAGGTATGCTCTTCTGTTGTCTTCTAAGAGCTCTGTAGTTTTAGCTCTTACACCTAAATCTATGATTTATTTTAAATTAATTTTTGTAGATAGTATGAGGTAGAGGTCCAGTTTCATTCTTTTTCATTCCGGTTGTGTCAGCATCATCTGTTGAAAGGACTGTTTTTTCCTTATTGAATTATCTTGGCACCACTGTTGAAAGAAACTGACCATAAATGTAAGGGTTTGTTTTAGACTCTTAGTTCTATTCTGTTTCATATCTTTTAACATGGTATTTGTGACTCTGTTTATTAACTCTGACCTTCACAGTTAGTTAATCTTTGTCCCTTAATTTTCTCATCTGCAGAATGAATAATAAATAATAAGTACCTCATGGGGTTACTGTGAGGATTATAAAGATAATGGTGAAGAGCTTAGAACAGTACCAGACTTATAGTAAGCATTCAGTATATATCAACTGATGCTGTCATTACCACTGCTACCACTGTCACCATCGTCATCATCATCATAACCATCATAAAACAGTGTTATTCTCTAATTTCTGTGTGACTTTTGCTGAGTTGTAAACTCTGAAATTGGATACCATATTTAAAGAGTTTTATGTGCTTGATAAGAGTAAGAACAATGAAGATTGTGGGCAAACTCTTGAGAAACATTTGCAAGTTAGGCATTTTAGTTACAGTAGACCACAATTTTTAACAATCCATATCCTTAAGGAAAATACTAGAGTCTTTGTTTTAGGCTGATTGGGAATAAGGGAGTCCCAATCAGGTAGGTAAAGAGGTTCTGGAATAAGAGCCATTAAGTGTTGCTTTTTAGAAGTCATGTATGTATTGTAGAATCCTGGTGTTCAGGTACTATGGGTCTTTTTCTAATTTTGTGTAATGTTTAGTTCAGTGTTCTTAGCATTGCTGTTTTAAGAGTGGCAAGCTAATGTTGGCAATTTACTAATTCTAGCTTAACATAAGTAGCTCCATTTTGTATTATGTGAAGGATATAGTAGAAGTGGTCTCATACCTCATTTGTTCTCTAAAGTTTAGCTACCTTTATTTTAAGGTGAGCACATATGTACCTGGTAGTGATTTTGAGTGTTAGGGTGCTTTTAAAAAAGAACTCCAACTCTCTTTTGTCTTCACCTCTCTTCACCTTGCATTCATATTGTTACCATGTTACTGGCATTTTCTCTACTAATTGTGGATTTGTGTAACTGATGATAAAGCTATGACTGCTGTCCTAGTTCTCTGCTTTAGGCCATAATTTCTGCATTCCTAGAGTTCTTTATCAAGTATATTTAAGTTGTTGACTTGAGACCTCTTTTATTATAAAAGTATCAGTATCAATTAGTTGTAAAATGAGAGAACCAAGTGTTTTTATAACTTGTTCCTTTCATCATGCTTAGTTTGTTCTTCTGACATTTTAAGATTATTTTCTCTAGATGTCCTTCCCCTCCCTCTGGCTTATTACTTTTGCTTGTATTTTTTAAAATGTGATATGATTATTATTCCTAGATGTCACTTGTCAGAGTAAACCACTACTTTCCCTGGGGAAGCGGAAGAAAAACACTGAAAGTAAAGAAGAAGAAAACTGCAGTGAAGCAAGAATGGGATGTAAGTCTAGGTGGGGTAGTAAATAATATAATGGTACTCTGGAGGAACAGATGTCGTGATATGCCCCGGTCACTTTGGACCTGGTTCTGAATGCAACCGTACTACTTTATTTTGCGATGCTATAAAGGAATACCTGAAGCTGGGTAACTTATAAAGAAAAGAGGTTTATTTGGCTCACGGGTTCTGTGTGGCACCAGCATATACTCCTCATGAAGTCTCAAGAAGCTTTTACTTGTGGCAGAAGGCGAGGAGAGCTGGCGTGTCATGTGGCCAAAGCAGAGAGAGAAAGGTGGCGCCACTCTATTTATTTGAATTTGATTCTTACTCTGCCGCCCAGGTTGGAGTGCAGTGGCATTCTCACAGCCACTGCAGCCTCGACTTGCTGGACTCAGGTGATCCTTCAGCCTCAGCCTTCCAAGTAGCTGGAACTACAGACATGCACCACCACCAGGCTAATTTTTTGATTTATTGTAGAGATGAGGTCTTGCCAAGTTGCCCGGGCTGGTCTTGAACCCATGGACTCAGGCAATCCTCTCATCTCAGCCTCCCAAAGTGCTGGGATTATAGGCGTGAGCCACTGCCCAGAGAGTTGCTAATCTTTTAAGCAACTAGTTCTCACATGAACTAATAGAGCAAGAACTCACTAATTGAATCTTCTGGCTAATTATCATGAGAATGGCACCAAGCCATTCATGAAAGATCTTCCTTTGCGACCCAAACACCTCCCACTGAGTCCTATCTCCAACACTGAGGATCATATTTTTTTTAATTTATTTTTTTATTGTAAAGATGTGAAGTACAATTCAGGGTTAGGTACATAAGTGGTCATTGTACAGGGGAAGTTTGGGCCTCCCATTGGTCCTCGCTTAGCCTGGTTTGAGATCAGGTGCCCTGGGGATCACATTTGGAAGGTACAACATCCAAACCATAGCAGGTGCTCAGTGTATAATAGAGTGGGGTGGGTATCTGGGCATGTTATATCCTAGGTCTTGGAGGAGGTTTTTAGAATGTACATGTCCAGGCTGTAACCTCTATCTCCTTTGAATAATTGGAATCTTAAGGAGATGAGGAGTGTGTTTAAAAAAAAAAAAGTCTTCTTACCTTCACTTTGAGAACTCACTGCAGTAAGACAACTCTAGCACACCTGCATCACTGAAGTCTGTTAATTTTGGGGGTACCTTTTTAATATTTGCCCATAGCAACTCATAGCAATAATCATGTGAATGACATTTTTGACTGAAAAAGTAGGTGATCCTTGTTGTCTTATCCTGTGAATTGTTTGTTGCTCATCTTGAGATGCTGTTCATTTTGACTGCAAAGATTTTCTTTTTTTCTTTTTGAATCAGAATCTCACTCTGTCACCCAAGCTAGAATGCAGTGACATGCTCACAGCCACCCCGGCGTCAACCTGCTGGGCTCAGGCGATCCTTCTGCCTCAGCCTTCCAAGTAGCCAGAACTACAGGTGCGTGCCATCACGCCTGGCTAATTTTCTGATATGTTGTAGAGATGAGGTCTCACCAAGTTGCCCAGGCTGGTCTCGACCCCCTGGGCTCAGGCAGTCCTCTCACCTTGACTTCCTAAAGTACTGGCATTACAGCCTTGAGCCACCACGCCCAACCCAAAGATTTTCTTATGATACAAGACATGTCTCAAATAACTGGGACATATAATCTCTGGTTCCTAATCTGAATGTCACCTGGTACCAAGGAGATTTATATCTATCACAGCCTGATACTTTGGTTTGAACCACAAGACTTTAGGAACCTTACTTTTCATTGTGGAGAGTAGTCAGGGACTAGTTTGGATCTTGGAGATTCTTTTGGACTTGGAATCTTCTGGTTTATAGCCAACCACCTTAGCCAAATATCTTGGTCAAATTGACAGCCTTTGGAGTGGGGCAGGTGGATGTCTCTGTGTTTAGATTGTTTTGTTGCAATCTAATTGGCTGTAAAATATTTTTAAGGGTGTGTGACTCTAAGGTAACGAAACTGATTAAGAGAGAAGAAAAAGTATATGATCCTTCAGAATGGTTACTTTGGTAAGTTCAGTACAGTTGACCCTTGAACAACATGAGTTTGAACTGCATAGGTCCACTTATATGCAGATTTTTTTAAATAAATACAGTTGACTGTGTCTGTGGGTTCTGCCTCTGTAACCAAAAGTAGGTCGAAAATACAGTATTTTTAGGATGTGAAACCCACATATATGAAGGGTCAACTGTGCGGTACTTGAGTATATGTGGATTTTGGTATATATGGGGTCTCGGAACCAATCTCCAATGGATAGCATGGGACAACTGCCTTTATTTTGATATGCTACTGATATACTTCCTTGTTTACTTTTCATTATCTCCAGTACTGGAAAAGTCTTTGTTTTTTGAAAATAGACTGAACTTGGAAAATAGTCATAAATCATTTGGCGTGAATGATAAATGAGGGAGAAGAGATCAAACTGATTAATACTGTTTTGGTATAAAATAGCGAGACATTTTCTGAAATGGCTTATAAGTTAGATTTAAAGGCAATTTAAAAATAATATAGGGGCGCCACGCTTCCTTCTCTCCAGAGAGAATGGGGCATGTGCCCGGGCTCAGCCCTGGAAGGGAGGGAGAGTTAATGCCACTGAGTCTCCAGGCCTGCCTAGAGGACCCTGTACCAGCAGGCATGTGGTTTTCGCTGTCTCAGGTCTCTGCTGCCAGAGGCGTCACGTGGCCACCCCTGTCCTACGTGGCTTTCAGGCAGCCAGTCAGTGATGTTTGGTCCCCAGGAGCCTCACCTGGTAAAGGTCACCGCCCCCCTACATGCCCCACGCTCTACCTTCCTGTGGTCCAGCCCGCTGTGTTCCAGCTTGTCACAGCCGTCTTGAGGATGAGGCAGTTTTGTCCCTCTCTGTCCACTCACTAGATCAGAAACAACGGCTCCTGAGGGTTTTGTATTATTTTCTGGGTTGCGTGGCACATTCCTCACAACTATTATGGGGTGTGTGTGTGTGTGTGTGTGTGTGTCGCACCTGGAATGGACAAAAGTGGCAGTTTTTTTTCTTCCCATGAGGTTGTATATCTAGAATAAGAATCACAAAATTGATCTAGACTAGGGCATTTCTAAAGACCTGGAATGGCTTTGGGAAGCACAGAAGGCCCTGAAAGGAATATTTGAGGGCAAAGAGCTATAGAAGAGTTTGCCAACAGAAGAATTTTTGGGAAGCAATTGCTTAGAAACATCAGTAGAGAAACCGTTTAGATTTCTGTTGAGTCTTAGTTCAAATTAAGTAAGATATACATTGAAGAGAAATCCAAGTCTCAAATATGGAAAATATGTTGCTCAACACCTTAATGTAAATTTGGGAAGACAAATGAAGCACAGATCTTTTTAATTTTCTAGCTATGGTAAAATATTTGTAAATCTTTTGGGCTATCTCTAAAAGTTGCCATGATTCTGGAACTTGATGATATCTCAAATACAGAACAGTTTCAGTGAAAAAAAATTGCACTTGAGAATATATCAGATGTACCCAAGGAAGAATATCCAAGAGTGGAAAAGTGCCACTAAGAAGTTATTTACATACTTACAAATTACCTTGGCAAGCATAAGAGACACTCAATTTAAAGCTTAGTCTTGAGATTGCTGTATTGAATACAATAAAAGTTGGATTTCATTCATATGTGCAATAGCAAACTACTAACATTCTTCTTCACGTCAGGATTCTATGCAACTGTTCCCGAATTCCAGATCTCCAGACATCCCAATATCTGAGTCCTTGTAGCTGGGAGTCTTTATCCAGGTAGATGAACTACTGCCCAGTGACACTACGTGCAGAGCAATATGAGCACCATTTTCTTTTCTGTCAGCGAGGTAAAATTGCATCTTTTGGGAAAGGGAGAAGCCCTGCTGCATCTGGGCTACACAGGATTACTCTGTCATTGCCTTAGTCTTTCACACTCCCTTCTTCTCAAGCATCGCTTTTTTTTTAACCTAATCCCATGACAGAACAAAGTCTCAGATTACTGAGACTTATCCCATCTGGGTTTGTTATTGTGGGTACATCTCATTCAATGCCTCCTCTCTTTGTCTTGTTTCTTTTCCTATATTGAATTAGCAAAAGTATGCAGGTTTCCTGGGCCTGCCGTATCTGTCAAGAAAGAGAAGGAGCAAGGGGGTTCCACAGACTAATCACTCATGTCTTCCAGGAGCAGCAGCCAGACAGGACTGTGGCAGTGTCAGCTTTCTGAGTAGAGAAGACTTTTACCTCTAGATTTTACCTCATGATTATCCCTTTCAGCCCATTACCCTCCAGCATAAATGCCTGTGCCTTCTGGGGCTCTGAGCTAGTTTTTTGTTGTTTTTTTAAAAAGTTTTTTTTTCCAATTTAGTAAGACTTCTTCCTTTGTTTTCTCCTACTGGTTGTTCAAAATCAAATTCAGTATGACTAAGAGAGGAAAATGTACCACACTGAATTTGGAGGAGAAAATGAAGGTTCTGAGTGGAATTGAAGCTTAAAAGTGTAATGGATGAATTTGGAATCAGTAAATCAACATTTTATGACATTAAAATAATAAATTAATTTTGGACTTTGTACTGAAGCAGGTCATGCTACTAGTAGGGGCTGAGAAGAGAAAGAGGACAACAGCAGCCAGATGTGATGTAGATGATGTGGTCTACAGAAACGCTCAGCTTATGTCCCTGTTAGAGGTATGGAGCTTTAGGCTGCTGCAGAGAGATTCTCACAGTGTTTTGGGTGAACAGATTTCAAAGCTAGCACTGGTTGGCTTTTTTAGGTTTCGAAATAGGCATGCAATTGGGAACCGAAAAGTATGTGGAGAACAAGTCCTAAGTTCAGCTTCCGAAAACATTGAGCCATTTTGACAAAAACTATCCATGATAAAGAGGAGAAACTACATTTAGCTCAGCTATACAGTGGGGATGAGATTGACCTCTTTTGGAAGTCATTGCCAGAAAATTCTCAGGCAAGTAGAAAAGGTATCTGCCTGCCAGGGAGGAAAATAAACAGAGAACAGTTGTCTGCCCTTTTATGCGCAAATGCAGATGGCACACATAAATTAAAGTCAATCATTATTGGCAAGTCAAAGCTACCAAAAGTGTGAAACAGGACACAAGTACATTACCTGCTATGTGTAAACCTAGTAAAGATGTTTGGATTACCAGAGAGTTGTCCGGCATTTTCAACTTAATGTTCTAAGATTCCATGAAGAGGACCCCAGGGCATTGTCACTTCTGGACAGTTCCCCAGCTTGCCCTTCCCCTGAATCACCAATCAGTGAGGATGGTCGAATAAAAGTCATGTTCTTTCCCCATAACACTTCAACCTTGATTCAACCAATGACTCAAAGTGTGATCTTGAGCTGCAAACAACTGTATCGATGGAAGCAACTCGAAGAGAGTTTTGTGATTTTTGAAGAAAGCAATGATGAACAAGAGATAAAGGAGGAAAAGTTTCCAAAATTAAAATCTACAATATAGAAAGTAGAGTTTTTAACTGGGAAAAAAGTTGGGATGAAGAAAAATAAATAACCACAGCAAACACATGAAAAAATCTTTACAAAAAGGAAACTGAATATGATCTTCAAGCCCTCGAAGAAGGGGATTACAGAGAAATTCTTGAAAAATATGGGGAGTTGGAAACCAAACTGAACGATGGTAGTGTGTGGTTAAATAGAGATAATGAAGAAAAGAGCTGGCCCAATAGCAAAAGATGGGATTACAAGGGATTGTTGTTCAAAAAGGAGGAGGAGCTAAGAAGCCAACTGCTGAATTTAAGTTATCTGCTGTGAGAGAGTCTGGACTACTTTTGACTTTGGTGATGCTTTACCTGAGTTTCAAAGGTTCTACTTCACATTAAAAGAATTGCAATAAGAAGTAGTAAAGAAGCAGTTCCAGAGTAGAATTCATCCTAAAATTGGTAGCTTTTTGAAACCTAGGCCTCACAATATTAAGAATTCCTTCAATAGGCCTTCAACTTCTAGTTCTAATAATTAGATTTAGTGCTTAAAGATTTCTACAGTTATATTATAATACATGAATTTTTTAAAGTAAAAAAAAAAGTTTTAATTCTTAATAGTGATGAAGTATTTATGCTCTCTTTTATGACAACTAATTCCAAACATATCACTTATTTGTATGCCTGAGTTTTTAAATTATTAAAAACAATTATTAAAAACAATTCTCATGATCCTCCTCCCCTTCTTTTTCTTTTTCAGAGACGGGGTCTTGCTATGTTTCCATACTGGCCTAAAACTCCTGGGCTCAAGGGATCTTACTGCCTCAGCCTCCTGAGTAGCTGGGACTACAGACCACACACTACTGTGTCTGGCCTATATCTTGTACCTTTCTAAATCAATGTGAAAGGAGTAACAGTTTTTGTGCAGGAAAGCCTTGATCTAAACACAAATCATGGCAAAAAAGATTAGCCTTTGAATACATGACAAGCTATTCTGACTCAGTTCTTGTATTTCTTATCACTAGAAGTAAAACCCAGGTTGGCTGCAGTGACTCGAGCCTGTAATCCCAGCACTTTGGGAGGCCAAGGCAAGAGGATTGCCTGAGCTCAGTAGTTCAAGACCAGCTTGGGCAAATTGATGAGACCTTGTCTCTACAATAAATGAAAAAATAAGCCAGGCGTAGTAGTGCATGCCTATAATTCCAGCTACTTGGAAGAAGGAGGTAGAAGGATTGCCTGAGCCCAGCAGGTCGAGGCTGGGGTGGCCGTGAGCATGCAACTACTGCGCTCCAGCCTGGGTGACAAAATGAGACTCCAACCAAAAAAAAAAAAAAAATGAAGTAAACCCTAACTTATTTTATTTCCTGCCCTACCAGATCTGTGAAGCAAGTTAGCTGAAGTTGTTTTGGAAAGGGCCAAGTTGCAGGGCTGCTCCTTAGAGTTGTGCACCACACAATTTCAAGGGGGTTATTTACAGGGACTCAGTTACTAGTTACCTCCTGGAGCTGTGCATGTGGTAGCCCTGCCATATGTCAGTTTTGTGTCTTTTTATTTTAAGTGATTATTTTCACATTTGATGATATTATGCATTGTCCTCAAACTTCATTTCTCATTGTAATATAATAGGTTTCTTTCTTTCTCTCTCACTTTCTCTCTTTCTTTCCCTCCCTCCCTCCCTTTTTCCCTTTCCTTCCCTCCCTCTTCCTATCGCTCCCCTTTTTCTTTTTTTAATCTTAGGTTCTCACTTTGTCACCCAGATTGGAGGGCAGTGGCATGATTATGGCAGTGGCACAATCACTGTTCACGACAGCCTCGACGTCCTAGGCTCAGGTAAGCCTTCTGCCTCAGCCTTCCAAATAGCTGGGGTTACAGGTATGAGGCCATGCCTGGCTAATTTTTTGATTTTTTTGGAGACACGGTCTTGCTGTTTTGCCTAGGCTAGTTTCAAACTCCTGGGCACAAACATTACTCCTGTTTTGGCCTCCCAAAGTGCTGGGATTACAGTGTGACCAAGATGCCCAGCCTTAGGTTCTATGCTTAAGGTGTTTGAATATATAAATTGAACCTTTCTATAGAGATCACACTTTCTTTTAGGAATTTTTAGAGTTGCCTCCTGGAATCCTGGAATTCCATGGAGTACAATTTGCAAATTAATCTTTAAATTTATTCTTTTTGAATACATTCTATCCTCTTTTATTCATTGTTTTAATATAATACATGCTTACTTGATGAATACAGTGCTTATTTTGTGTAAGACACCTAAAAGTAATCTGTGACAATATTTAAATTGAAAATACTGGTTCCTGAAAAGAAAGAATTTTTGGTCCCAAGATTTTGAAACCATTCAACCATTTAAGTCAGTAAGTGCTAATATTTTATAAGGTAACTTTTTTTTTTTTTTAAAGAAAAACTATTTTTTTTTTTTTTTAACAGAGAACTGTGAATGATCTAACTTCATAGAGCAACTCCTGAAGATCTGGTAAGTTTAATATCAAAAGTTAAGTCATTTATTCAGTATTTGACTTCCAACCTTCAGAATAAAAATGACAGATACTTCCTGGAAGCTCTTCAGTTATGTTTAACCTAGCTTATGTCTATATAAAATCAAAAAGCTTGTCTTCTGGACTTACTGATTTTGGTTAGGAATATCAATTAGTATGTATTAGAATTTCATTACATAGGTTAGGTTAATAGCTCAGATCTCTCTAGTTCACCTAGTCTAGTGTTGCCCTGTACATATCTATCTGTCTTTTTTATCTGTAGATATCTTTAGCATTAATTATTACTACTTCCCTATATAAACACATTGGTTTGGTCAGTGTAATAATTATCCCTTGAACATGCTATGTATATTTCCACATACAAGTCCCAATCATGCATTTTCCTTACTTGAAACAGTTTCCCTTCCTCCTTCTCTACCTGTCCAAATCTTTCTTCCTTTTTTTTTTTTTTTCTTTGAGTTGGAGTCTCACTCTGCCGCCCAGACTGGAGTGCAGTGGCTACTCCCGGCCACTGCAGCCTCGACCTGCTGGGCTCTGGTGATCCTTCCACCTCAGCCTTCCAAGTAGCTGGAACTACAGGCGTGCGCTACCACACCCGGCTAATTTTTTTGATTTATTGTAGAGATGAGGTCTCACCAAGTTGCTCAGGTGGGTCTCGAACTCACGGGCTCAGGCAATCCACTCACCTCAGTCTCCCAAGGCGTGGGATTATAGGCTGAGCCACTGAGCCCGGCTCAAATCTTCCTTCTTTATTCTAATTAAGTCCTACTTTTTAAAAAGCTATCACTATAGTTTTTAAAACAGCTTTATTGAGATATAAGTCACCATAACTTTAAGTAAGTGGTTCAGTGGTTTTTAGTATGTTCACAGAGTTGTGCAGCCATCATTATCTAATTTTAGAATGTTTTCATTACTCCAAAATGAAACCCTATACCCATTAATAGTCACTGCCTAAGCCCACTTCCTCCCAATTCATGGCAATGACTAGTCTACTTTATGTCTTTGTGGATTTTCCTATCCTGGACATTTCATATAAATAGAATACAATATATGGCTTTTTGTGTCTAGTTTCTTTCACTTAGCATAATGTTTTCAAGGTTCATCCATATTGTAGCATGTATCAGTACTTTATTCCTTATTCTGAATAATAGTCCATGGTATGGATACACTTTATTTTATTTATCCATTGGTCAGTTGGTGGACATTTGGGTCATTTCCACTTTTTGACTATTATGAATACTACTGCTGTGAACATGAATGTACAAGTTTTGTGTGAACATGTGCTGTCTGTTCATTTGAGTATATCTCTAAATTGCTAGGTCATATAGTATCTCCATATTTAATTTCTGAATAACCACCAAACTGTTTTCCAAAGTGACTATACCATTTACATTCTCACTAACATTTATGAGGCCTCCAATTTCTCCATGTTATTGTTATTGTCACCTTTTTAATTTTAGTTCTCCTAGTGAGTGTAAAGTGAGTGCTGTCTCATTGGGTTTTGATTTGCATTTCCATGACAAATGATGTTTTTCATGTGCTTATTGGCCATTTGTAGTATCTTCTTTGAAGAAATGTCTATTCAAATCCCTTAGTCATTTTAAAATTGGATTATTTGTGTTTTTAATGTTGAATTCTGAATATGTTACTTATCAGCTATATCTGCAAATATTTCCTCCTGTTTTATGTTATTTTAAAAAATTTTCTCCCGTTTTTTTAGTCGTCTATTCACCTTCTTGATGGTGTCCTTGAAGCTTGTAAATTTTTAATTTTGATGAAGTCCAATTTATTTTTCTTTTTGTCACTTGAATTTTTGAGTGTCATGTCTAAGAAAGTGTTATCTAAGTCAGTGTTTACTAAGATTTACTCCTATGTTTTAATCTCTTTTATTTAGGTCTTTGGTTCATGTTAAGTTAATTTTTATACATGGTGTGAGGTGGTATTATAACTTTATTTATTTATTTATTTTTGCAAATGGATATCTAATTGTCCAAGCAGTGTATATTGAAAAGACTATTCTTTCTCCATTAAATTTTCATGGCATTCTTGTTGAAAAATCAATTGTCCATAAGTACCAGGATTTATTCTGCATTCTCAGTTCTATTCCACTGATTTATGTGTCTATCCTTATGCCAGTACTGCCCTGTCTGATGATTGTAGTTTTGTAGTAAGTTTGAGTCTTGTTTTCTGAAACAACTTAAGTGATCTCATCTGAATTGTTGGTACTTATTACCTAAATAAGGTATTGAGTGTATGACTTCTAATGCATATTATTTATCTTTATATGGATATACCCAGTCTCTTGGGCAGATTGTTAATGCTTTTGAGAGATAGGGAGCATATGTTATTCATCTTTGTGTACCTAAGAGTCTTAATTCTAGTAAGTGCTCATTAACTATTTATCGGGGATAGTAATGTTGCCCACCTGACTTAATATCTTTTAAATAAAAATTTCAGACTCTGCTAGGCATGGTGGCTCACACCTGTAATCCCAGCACTTTGAGCCTGAGGTGGGAAGATTGCTTGGGCCTAGGAGTTTGAGACCAGCCAACAAAATGAGACCTTGTCTCTAAAAAAATAATAAAATTAGGGTTTGGTGATGCATGCCAGTTGTTTCAGCTACTCGGAAGGTTGAGGTGGAAGGATCACCTCAGCCCAGGAGGCTAGGGCTGCAGTGAACCATGATTGTGCTATTATACTCCAGCCTGGATGACAGAGTGAGACCTGAATTTTTTTTTTTAAATTTCACTGAAAGGCAGAAGCTGACAAGTTGCTTGAGTCCAGGAGTTCAAGACCAGCCTGGGCAACATAGTGAAAACTTGTCTTTACAAAAAACTTAAAAGTTAGCTGGGCGTGTTTTTACAGACCTGTAATTCAGGCTACTCAGAATGCTGAGGTGGAAGCATTGCCTGACCTGAGGAGGTTGAGGCTGCTGTGAGCAGTGATCATGCCGCTGCACTCCAACCTGGTGACAGAGTGAGACCCTGACTCAAGGAAATGAAAAATTCAAACTCAAATGAAAGTAGAGACAAAAATATAAAGAACTCCTATGTACTGGTTGCCCAGATATGATAGTCATTACAGATTTGCCATAGTTGCTTCACTTATCACGTTTCTCTTCCTTCACTGAAACATTTTAAAGCAAATTCCGGAGAACAAGTCATTTTATGCCTACATATTTAGTTTGCCACCTCAGTGAACTCCTCCCTTCTAACTCTTAAGATCTGTAGCTCAGATCTCTTCCTCTCTTCAGGAACTCCTCTTCCCTGGATTTTTGTATCTTCAGGACTCACTTTACTTCCATATGAAGTCATTGCAGGGCTATCAAATCACTGCATTGTTAGTTCTAGTAGTGGTGTGATTGTTGTGAAATAGATGTCTTTTTGCCAAAGACGACTCAGTACATTTTGTACCTTTTATGTTGTGCTTAGTCAGTATGTATGTTTTTAAAATACCAGTTTTGACTCATGAATTGATTGTACCACTCATTAAATAAATCCCAACTTGTGGCTTGAGAAATAGTAGCTTATTGAGTAGTCTTATACAAAGGAAGTGGAAATTAATATTTTTAGGACTAGACATGGTGGCTCATGCCTGTAACCCCAGTACTTTGGGAGGACAAGGCAGGAGGATCGCTTGAGGCTAGGAGTTTGAGACTAGCCTGGACAACACAGGGAAATTCTATCTCTATAAAAAAAGAGAAAAAAACTAATAATATTTAGTGTGTATTTTAGCTAGATCTACTAGTTCTAGATACTTCTTCTTTTAAGATCATTTTTGAAAATGTAGAGGACTGTGAAAATTTTGGCTCTGAATATATATAAATACAAATACATTAGACTAGAAAAATTTAAAACATGATGAACTAGACTAGGTGATTCTACCATCCGAGTAGGCTACTTCTTTGTACCTGAAACATTTCTATGTTTTTTTCTTCTATACAGGAGCGTCGTCATGAAATACACAAATCAAAGAATAGAGCATTAACACACTGGGAACTCCAAGAAAAAGCTTTGAAGAGAAAATGGAGGAAGCAGAAACCAGAAACTTCAAACCTTGAGAAAACAAAATTGTCTATCATGAAGGAGGTAACGTTAGACTGCATTGTCTTTACAGTTAGAAAGAAATGGCTGGGCATGGTGGCTCATGCCTATAATCCCAGCACTTTGGGAGGCCGAGGTGAGAGGATTGTCTGAGCCCATGGGTTTGAGATCAGCCCAGGCAACTTGGCAGACCCTCATCTCTACAGTAAATTGAAAAATTAGCTGGGCTTGGTAGCACATGCCTGTAGTTCCAGCTACATGGAAGGCTGAGATGGAAGGATCGCCTGAGCCCAGCAGGTGGAGGCTGCAGTGACCTTGAGCATACCACTAAACTCCAACCTGGGCGACAGAGTGAGATTCCAACTAAAAAAAAAAGTTAGAAAGAAATAAAGAGATAAAGAGGGTTCTCTCTTTTTCCCTCAACTTGATTCACACTGGGGAGACTCTAGTAATTACTATGTCTTTACACAGTGATCTACATGTGGACTTCATGAAGCCATTGGAATCTGAACTTAAAAAAACAAATTCATTGGGTGGCCGAGGCGGGTAGGTTGCTTGAGCCCAGGAGTTGGAGACCAGCCTGGACAATGTAGTGAAAAACTTAAAAACTTAAAAGTTAGCTGGTCATGGAAGTACAGGCCTGTAATTCGGGCTGCTCAGGATACTGAGGTGGAAGGATCGCCTGACCTCAAAAGGTCAAGGTTGCTGTGAGCAGTGAATATCAAAAAAGCAGCCGAGTGAAGATTAGAATCTAGTTTGGTGGTTTGAATTTCTGCTCCACAACTTAACTAGCTTTGTGACCTTAAAAAAATTATTTAACTTCTCAGCCTGAATTTTCTCATCTTTAAAGTGGAATAACATTACTTGCCTTATGGTATTAAGAGAGTTCAGTGACAAATACTTACAAAATGATTAGCATAGTCTTGCACATAACTAGTGCCTTATATATGTGAGTTGCTGGGATTATTTTTCTGTTCAGAGCAATGCTGTTAGATTACCTTGCAAAAACAAAAAATAATGTGTGGTTATCCAACTGGGCAGTAAGCCACTTGTCTTTAGTCTGACCTTTTACCAGATGTAGGGTGTTTGGATAGGTAATTAGATATTTAAGGATAAACAGTATGGGAAATAAGAGGAAACCACAGCAAAATAACCTTTTAAAATCTGAACTGAAATAATCATAAAGGAATATGCTTTGTCTGTAGTGTGACTCCTTGTTTAGGCTGAAAGTTAAGACACTTGGCTCTCTGGGTGATCTTTCATGATAGCTGTAAATCACACTATGTCTTTTGAGGAATTCATTAGGCTTCTTAGTGAAGTTAAGTCCCAATCTTATACATCATCAAGAAGAATACTATCTCCCAAATAAATGTTTATATGAACTTGAGAAAAGAGCAGTGGATTGATAGAGAAGGAATAGCTGCTTCTTTACAGATAAGTATCTTTTGGTGATATCGAACAAGTCATGTACATTTAAATGTTATGTGGTAATTCTCAGTGAAAGGCCTAAATATGCAAATTTGACCAGGAAAAAATGACAGCCCCCTTGGAATGCATCATATTCTGGACTTTTGTTTCCCTTCTCTAGTGGCTTCTGCCATGTCTTGAATTTCTCATATAAGTAATAAATGTGGTACAAGTCGGTATAGAAAGAAGCGTGGCAAGAGAGGATGAGAGAAGTTTCTCCGCCTTCTTTTCATAGTGCTGCTTCCTTGGGCTCTAGTGGAGTGGTGCTCAACTTTAACTGCACATTAAAATCAGAGTTGGGAAGCTCCATTAAAAAAATATATAACTGGAGACGGGGCAAGATGGTGACAGCATAGGTGAACTGGTGAGATTCTCTGAACGTGAGTTCCCAAAAAGGCTATTACTTCTCTACCCCCATCCCCCAGCCCACCACCAACCATGCTGGGGTCAGGCCCGGGAACTTCAGTCCGACGCAAGGCCAGATATTGCACCCCCCCTCCACTGCTGCCGTTCTACTCATGTGTGGAAGTCTCCGGTCCCAGCCCCCTCCAGATCCCTCCCCGGTTGCATTGTCTCCAGCCTGGGCACCTGGCACCAAGCCACCGGTCACACAGGGAGGCTCTGGGCGCCCGCCCCTCAGAGACACCGGTCCCATTCCTGGCTGAAGTACTCTGTAGGGTCCCAGCGCCACTCTTGCCGCTTACAGCCTGCCCTTTGGAACTTTGGAGCTCTGGAACTCCAGGTCCACCCTGGCTGAGGCACTCAGCGTGAGACCCCAAGCCGGAGGACCCAGACAAGTGGAGAAAAACAGATCTGCTTAAAACTGCCTCGCCCATTCTCCAGGCAGAGACTTCATTGCCCCGCCCACCTAGCA
>NW_007253186.1:28297-29567 GCF_000164805.1 Carlito syrichta
TCCCTTATCTAATCAGTGATACAAAAATTCAAACACAAGAGATTCAGAGAACCCCCGCAAGACAACAAATGAGAAGACCAACTCCTAGACACATAATAATTCACTTAAATAAAGTAGGCACAAAAGAAAAACTCCTAAAGGCAGCAAGAGAAAAAGGCCAGATCACCTACCATGGAAGACCAATCAGAATAGCAGCAGATTTATCTGCAGAAACTCCAAGGAGAGCTTGGAGCCCTATCTTCAAAGTCCTAAAAGATAAACAATTTCAACCAAGAATAACCTACCCGGCCAAGCTAAGCTTCATCAGTGAGGGAGAATTAAAATCTTTCCCAGATATCCAATCCCTAAGAACTTATGCAGCCACAAAACCATCTCTACATGAAACACTTAAGAAAGTACTAAACACAGAAGAAAAGGAAAAAAGAACAACATTCTTCACAAGAGTACAGGGAAAAGAATAAAATATACACGAACCAACCCCAAAACCAAAAGAAAGAAAAAAAAAAAGAAAAAAAAAAAAACCAAATGGAAGAACAACAACTCAATAAGAACTCCATGATAGGGACGAACTCTCACATTTCAATAATTAGTCTGAATGTGAATGGACTAAATGCACCACTGAAAAGACATAGAATGACAAAATGGATAAAATATCACCAGGCAATAATATACTGCCTTCAAGAGACCCATCTCACTAGAAAGGACATACACAGGCTCAAAGTAAGAGGCTGGGAAACAAATTTTCAGGCAAATGGAACACAAAGAAAGGAGGAATCGCGATCCTAATTTCAGACAAAATACCATTTAAGCTATCAAAAATTAAAAAAGATACAGAGGGCCACTACATAATGATAAAAGGTTCACTCCATCAACAAGAAATATCTATCCTAAACATATATGCACCCAACATAGGCGCACCAACATTCATAAAGCAACTTCTAGGAAAACTAAAGAAAGACATTGACTCTAACACCATAATAACTGGGGACTTTAATACACCACTCACAACCTTAGACAGATCATCAGGACAAAAAATCAGCAAGGAGATCCGGAACCTCAATGAGACTCTGGACCAAATGGACTTAATTGATACCTATAGAACACTCCATCCAAAGACCACAGAATACACATTCTACTCATCACCACATGGAACATATTCTAAGATCGACCACATAATTGGACACAAATCAAGTATAAGCAAATTTAAAAGGACTGAAATTCTAGCATGCCACCTTCCTCGGACCCCAGTGGAATAAAAATAAAACATTGA
>NW_007253187.1:0-3961 GCF_000164805.1 Carlito syrichta
AAAAAAAAAAAAAAAAACCAAGAGTTCAATAAGTAAGCTGTTGAATGAATGAATGTTCCAAGAGTCCTATTGCCTTATCTTCCCGAAGTCTTGGGTACCTTTTCCAGACTGCTTCCTGAGCACAGAACAGAATTGTCACTTACTATCTTTATTTTTTAGAAAGCAAGATGTATTGAGAGGACAGGAAAGCTCCCACAGCTGGAGGGGACCCACGGGGGTTGCCCATCACTTACTATCTTTAAAAGAAGTTTAGGCCAGGCTTGGTGGCTCAGCCTGTAATCCCAGCACTTTGGGAGGCCAGGGCGAGTAGATTGACAGAACCCATGGGTTTGAGATCAGCCCAGGCTACTTGACAAGACTTTGTCTCTACAATAAAATTAAAAATGAGCCAGTTGTGGTAGTGTGCACCTTTAGTTCCAACTACTTGGAAGCTGAGGCGGAAGGACTGCCAGAGCCCAACAGATCGACACTGGGGTAGCCATGAGTGTGCCACTGCACTCCAGCGTGGACACAGAGTGAGACTCCAATTCAAAAAAAAGTTTAGAACTGGGCACGGTGGCTCATACCTATAATCCCAGCACTTTGGGAGGTGGAGGCGGGAGGATTGCCTGAGCCCATAGGTTCAAGACCAACCTGGACAACTTGGTGAGACCTCATCTCTACAATAAGTCAAAAAAATTAGCCAGGCATGTTGGCGCATGCCTATGGTTCCCGCTACTTGGCAGGCTGAGGTAGAAGGTGGAAGGATCACCTGAGCCCAGCAGGTTGAGGCGGCAGTGGCTGTGAGCATGCCACTGCACTCCAGCCTGGATGACAGAGAGAGACTCCTACTAAGAAAAAGGTTGGGGTGCAGGCTCAGTGGCTCAGCCTGTAATCCCAGCACTTTGGGAGGCCAAGGCAATAGAATTGCCTGAGCCGGGGAGTTTGAGACCAGCCTGGACAACTTGGTGAGATCTCATCTCTACAGTAAATAAATAAATAAATTAGCCAGGCATGTTAGCATGCGCTTATAGTTCTGGCGCCTGTAGTTCTGACTACTTAGAAGGCTGAGGCAGAAGGATTGCCAAAGCTCAGCACGTCGATGCTGGAGTAGTGGCGAGTGTGCTACTGCACTCCAGCCTGGGCGACGGACTCTGACTCAAAAAAAAAAAAAAAAAGATTTGCACAAGTGAAAGAGAAGAGTTATTTTGTATTCTTTTAAAGCATGCCACTCAAAGATTTATCTAGGAGGCTCAGTCTGGATGTCTTATTTTGCTTCCTGCTAAACCAGAAAAAAATGGCCATAAGCAGTTTACCTAAATATGAACCTTCAAGAGCAGCTTTCCAGCAAATGAAATATTATTAGTTGGTTAATTTTTTATTAGCCACTTAAAGGTTTTTACTAATTAGGAAGCTGCTACAACAAGCTCTTTCTTTTGAATTAAAGTGTAGGGTACTAGATATAGAAGAGGAAACTTGGCCAAGGTGATGGCTCATTTCTGTAATCCCAGCACTTTGGGAGGCAGAGGCAGGAGGATTGCTTGAGTCTGGAAGTTCAAGACCATCCTTAGCAACATAGCGAGACCTCATCTCTACAAAAAGTTTAAAAAAAAAAAAAATTAGCCGGGCATGTTAGTGCACCTGTAGTCCAGGTATTTGAGAGGCTGAAGTGGGAGGTTTGCCTGAGCCTAGGAGGTCAAGGCTGCCCAATACTTTGGGAGGCAGAGACGAGAAGATTGCCTGAGCCCAGGGATTTGAGATCAGCATGGGTAACAGGGTGAGACCTCGTCTCTAAATAAATCAAAAAAATTAGCCAGACATGGTGGCATGCGCCTGTAGTTCCAGCTACTTGGAAGACTATGGCGGAAGGATCACCTCAGCCCAGCAGGTTGAGGCTGCAGTGGCCATGAGCATGCCACACTGCACTCTAGCCTGGGTGACAGAGTGAGACTGCATCTCAAAAAAAAAAAAAAGCAATCCAAGGTTTGCCTCCGTGGGGGATGGCTGATATCAAAATGGCTTCATTAATGCTCCCTGGTACTAAGGAGTAGGTATAGGACAGGGTACACAGAACTCTGGTGCTGACTCGTTTGTCAGCCAAACTCCTATGTAGGACACAGTCCTGCTTCCTGTGAGAGAGAGGTCCTTGCTGGGCAGTCTGGATTTTTTGACAGGCAAGGCCTATGTCTCCTCTGAAACCTGTGCTATTCGGGTACCCTGAGAAAGGATGCTCTGAGCTGAAGCAGAAGACTATCAGAGGCTGAATTTGGAGTAGCACATCTTGGCTGATTCCCTATTTCCTATCTTCCTCAAGCCTCTCTAGGGAACAAGGACATGCCAGCTCTTCTCCACTGGATTAGGGAGGGCTGAGGGGAAAGTCTTATCCATGTTCCCTCTGACAGGAGTGCTGACATCCTGGCTTCTGATTGAAGGAAACCATGTGGCCGAGGGCGTCTAGATTTTAAATTCAGAGAATGAGGTTAACTAGAGGGGATTGCCTTTTGAGGCTCACCACAGGGATATGTCTGCTTTGTCCCTAGCTGAACCAGAAGAATATGACACTGAGCAATCGGTGCCAGGTATTTGATCGTTTCCAGGACACCATCTCACAGCACGTTGTCAAAGTGGACTTTCTGAACCGAATCCACAAGAAGCACCCTCCTAACCGCCGTGTGCTCCAGTCGGTCAAAAGAAGAAGCTTGAAGGTGAGTCACAGCCTAGTGCAGGCAAGATAGTAATCTCTGATTTCATTTGTGGGATAGACAGGATCATTGTCCCAATTTCACAGATGGGAGAAACAGAAGTCCCTGAGAATTTTGTGGTGCTTCAGCAAATAATGGATGTGACCTTACATTTTAAAACTTGAGGATGGTGGTCGTGATTATGAGGACCAAACCCCAAGTTGGCCTGTAAGTCTCTAGTTCTCTAAAGGATAAGCATCCTTTAAGCCATACCACCAAACTCAGATGTGCTCTGTTATTACTGCCATCTCTCCTGACACTCATCCTGTTTGTTGCTGTTGGATGACCCCTGTCCTAAACTATCTAATGAGGTGAAGGTAGGTGTGGTTAAGCAGAGAGCCATGTGGAAGGTAAGCAGCTATTTCCAGCTCAGGGACTTAAGAATATGTCTAAGGGAAAGTTAAAACTATTTTTCCAGATTGCCATTAATATATCATCTATAATATACCCCAAATTGCAGCATAGCTGTACCTAACATTTATATAGACTTGATTTTTGCCAAAGTGTGCTTAGAGATTGAAAGGAAAATGTTCTTCCTTGAAAAGCATTTAGGCTGGGCTTGGTGGCTTGCCTGTAATACCAGCACTTTGGGAGGCCAAAGTGAATGGATTGCCTGGCTCCACAGGTTCGAGACCAGCCCAGACAACTTGGCAAGACCTCATCTCTACAATGCATCAAAAATTAGCTGGGTGTGTTAGTGCATGCCTCTAGTTCCAGCTACTTGGAAGGCTGAGGTGGAAGGATCACCAGAGCCCAGCAGGTTGACGCTAGGGTGGCCGTGAGCATGCCACTGCATTCCAAGCTTGGGCCACAGAGTGAGACACCAACTCAAAAAAAAAGCATTTAGTGGTATGGAGGATGCTTCTTAAACCATTCAGTTCCCTCATTTTGTTAACCTAGAGGGCCCAGTACCATATACACACATATACACACACACACACATATATATATGTGACAACAGAAACCAGCAATTCTCAAATATGGCCACTTGGTGGCAGCCACACATTAAAATCAGTCATACCACTGCTGTCACCTCCAGTAGGTATCATCACTAGCAAGATGCTAACTGTTAAATTGTATAACAAACTTTTCTTTTCTCTTCTTTTTTTTTTTTTTTTTGGGTGTGTGTCCGAGTCTCACTGTCGCCCAGGCTGAAGTGCAGTGTCATGTTCACAGCCACCGCAACCTTAACCTGCTAGGCTTAGGCAATCCTTTCGCCTCAACCTTCCAAGTAGCTGGAA
>NW_007253187.1:4357-17301 GCF_000164805.1 Carlito syrichta
CGGGCTCGGTGGCTCAGCCTGTAATCCCGCGCCTTTGGGAGGCTGAGGTGAGTGGATTGCCTGAGACCGCGGGTTTGAGACCCACTTGGGCAACTTGGTGAGACCTCATCTCTACAATAAATCAAAAATTAGCCAGGCATGCACTACCACACCTGGCTGATTTTTTTTTATCAAAATCTGCTGAGAACTTGATATCTCGGTTGAGAGTTCCTTTTTACTCTTCCCCAGGGGGCAGCGTTAGACTAGCCCATTGCCCCATTCCTCCTCATCCCATTCCTGGGTGATGTCAGAAAGCCCTTTGCACCTAGTAAGTGATGATGACTCTGAACTCCTATTTCTTGCCTTTCTCCTCATATCCGGGTTCATATCTCTCACACTTTAGTTTCACCCTACCTAAAACCAAGTCTTCTGCCTCTCCAAATCTGCTCTTCCTCCTGCATTTCCTATTTCAGCAAATGACAGCTCTCTACCCAGTCCCTCAAACCATAGTCCTAGGAACCATTTTCAGTTCCTTTTCCCTTAACCCTGCATAAGAATTTGGTCACCAAGTCTTTGGTTCTCTGGAGTTTTTACAAATCCGCTAAGTGCTTTCACATCTCTGTGCCTTATGGGCTATTCCCCTACCCTTATTTCTCTTATCTGTTTGGAAGTCCTTGTCAACTTCCAGGTCTCAGCACAAATACTGACTTTCCTAATTCCAAGCTCCTGACCCCTGATCTAAAATAAGCACTCGTCTTTGTGTTTTTTATGCCACCTTAGACATGCCTCTATTCTAGAATCCATTACATTGTACTGTAATATTTCTGTGTTTATCTCCCCACTAGACTGTGAGCTCTTTGAGGGCAAGGCTTAAGTTTTATTCATCTCTGGATCTTTAGGACTCGGAACAGTGCCCAGACACAGGAGGTGCTCAATAAATGTTGGTTGAATGTATGAATGACTCTTTGCTTGTGTGGCTCTTTCATTCTTACATGTTGTGATTCAGTGTGTCTTCTGTCTTTGTGGAAAAAAGAGGTCTTCAGTCGTTTTATGAGTCATGAATGAATGGGTGAAGAAAACTAACATTGAGTGCTTATCATGAGCCAGGCCTCATGCTGAGCATTTCTACCATGCATGTGTCCTCATTTATCTTCTTACTTCTCAGTTACTGGTCACCCACCTCCCAAACTTGACACTGAGCAGCAAGAACCTAGAGTACCACTTTAAAGACCTGCCTAGTGTCAATCTTACACCTTTCAGGCCAATGCAGAAGGTAGCATGCAGTGGTTTCTGGGTTCTGTAGGCCTTAGACCTTGATGAAGAAAAGTGTGGGCCACGCCTGCTGTTTCCATTTCTGTGCCTTTTCAGGCCATAGTATGCGTATCAGAGTTAAAAAGGTGGGGGAAGCAGAGCAGGTTGAGCACACTGGGCCTCCTTATCCTCGGTGACCACAAAACAAATGGTCCCTAGGCACTAGTACCACAGACAGGACAGTGTGCCAGGGCAGAATCAACTGGACTTGTTGGCACTATCTCCCTCTCCTTCCTCCTTCTATCTATCCTGAACAGGTTCCCGATGCTATAAAATCTCAGTACCAGTTTCCACCCCCTCTCATTGCACCCGCGGCCATTCGGGATGGGGAGCTGATCTGCAATGGGATCCCTGAGGAATCACAGACGCACCTTTTGAACTCTGAGCACTTAGCCACCCAGGCAGAGCAGCAAGAGGTGAGTGAAGGCAGGGCTGGGATTCCAAATCCAATCTTCCTTCCATCTCATCACAGCTGTTATTGCAAGTAGCCTCAGTGTCATGCCCGTCCCTGTCCCTACCCACCCTCACCCTAACTTTCCAAGAGTTGAGTATTCCAGAGAGTACCTCTGGCTCAAGTCCCAAAGGCAAGTAAGAGAACTACAGAGTCAACCAGTCTGTTTCTCTTCATCGGTCCCCTAGTGCACTGTGAGATGGGTGCATCTATACTGTAGTAAAAGATGAGTAAACCCATAGAGAGGTGATAGTGCTGGACATACCACAGGAGCTCTGGTACTTGCTGAATATTGGTCACAAGGTGAGCCTTAGGGGTGGAGCCAAATACAAATCTCAAGCTCTGCTGACCAGGGTGTTGCCTGCTGAGTGTACCCACAAGCCTTGCTGGGAACGGAAATGGAGTCCTATCAGAAGTCGAGCACACCCTTTCTGGGCATTTGCAGTGGGACCTCGGAAACTGCTTGTCAACTCTGCTGTAGCCCTGGCCGCTGTGGCAGGAAGGACCAGCGCCTCCCAGGCCTCTCACCCTCCTCTCCTCTCCTCTCCTTCCATTGCAGTGGCTCTGTAGTGTTGTTGCGCTCCAGTGCAGCATATTGAAACATTTATCTGCTAAGCAGATGCCTTCGCATTGGGACTCTGAACAGACAGAGAAGGCTGATATTAAGCCTGTTATTGTGACTGACAGCTCAATCACCACTTCCCTGCAAACAGCTGACAAGGCACCTACACCTTCCCATTACCCCTTGTCCTGCCCCTCAGGGATTAGCGCCCAGAATTCCCTGAGCTGCTCTCCACCCCACCAGCCCCCAGCCCTAGAGGACATCGGCTGCAGTTCTTGTGCGGAAAAATCCAAGAAAGCCCCTTGTGGGACTGCCAACGGGCCAGTGAACACAGAGGTGAAAGCCAATGGTCCACACCTCTACAGCAGCCCCACTGATTCCACGGACCCCCGGCGACTTCCAGGCGCCAACACCCCCCTACCAGGCCTCTCACACCGGCAAGGCTGGCCCCGGCCCCTCACGCCACCAGCGGCTGGGGGCCTTCAAAACCACACCGTCGGCATCATTGTGAAGACAGAGAATGCCACTGGCCCCAGCTCTTGCCCCCAGAGGAGTTTGGTTCCTGTCCCAAGCCTGCCCCCTTCCATTCCCAGCTCTTGTGCCAGCATCGAGAACACCAGCACTTTGCAAAGAAAGACTGTCCAATCACAGATAGGACCTCCGTTGACAGATTCAAGGCCACTGGGCTCACCCCCAAATGCCACCCGGGTGCTCACTCCCCCCCAAGCAGCAGGAGAAGGTATCTTGGCCTCAGGAGCCAACCAACGATTCTGCTCACCAGCGCCATCATCAGGTGAGTGCTGCTCAGCCTTGGGGTGATTTGAAATAATTTTATATTCTTCCTGGCAGATAAGACTTATGATTCCAACACTTCAGTACTTAACAGGGTTTTGATCTCTGTATTGTTTGTCCTCCCCCCATTTCTGTAATAGAAGAAGAAGCACGTGTTAACTTGTACCCATTTTTAGATGGGATTGATTGGGCTCTGAAAGCTGAAGTGATTTCCTTAAGCTGACCAACCAAGTCAGTGACAAGATCAGAACTATAGCCTGGGTCTCCTGACTCCTTCCCATGCCTTCCAGGGCTAGCCTCCTGCTTGATTTGTTCCATCAACTTAGAAGAAGACAGCATGCTCTCTGGAAACACTGTAGTCAGCTTGAGATTCTGGGCAATGGCCTCAGTGTTTCAGGGTCCACACAAGAGATAGGATTTATGCCTGATGCAGATTCTCAAAGCCAGCTCATCTGAGGAACCTACATGTCAGGGAAACGGGCAGAAAGCAGCACTGCTGCAAAATAACTGCTGAATGGGATGCCCACAGAGGTTACTCTTGGCCCAGAAGCTTGCCCTCGAGCCACATGCCAAAGGGCAGTCCCTTTAGTCTATGCTTGGCCTTGTGTGGACCTGTTCTCTCAGCTGTCCCTATCAGCACTCAGGACCTC
Organism: Carlito syrichta; assembly: GCF_000164805.1. NCBI lineage: Eukaryota > Metazoa > Chordata > Mammalia > Primates > Tarsiidae > Carlito > Carlito syrichta. Next base: position 8,103 of record NW_007253187.1, read on the forward strand.
TAGGTTGCTGACCTCAGCATCTGAACCAGGTTTCATATGCTGCTGGAAACCCCTGTGGTCTCTCCTGTCTGAACTGAAGCCAGCCTCCTCTAGTCAGCTGGGAGTCTTGGTAACCAGGCGACGGATTTCTCTGCATGGGGGCTCCTGGTCCCAGGATGGCCCCATTCTCAGGCTGTTCCTGTCTCTGTTTATCTCTTAATACTAGCATGGTTAGATTTTGTACGTTGAGTCATACTTCAGTAGACAGGAATTGCAGGGGCAGGCACCACTTATCCACTTATTTAAGAGTAGAAGCAGCAGGGAGATCGTCTTGGCCCAGAGAAGGAAATTATCCTACCACTTTCCCCAGAGCAGTGAATTTCAATGGTTCTCAGTGCTCTGGAGACTCCTGCGTGCCCGGGTGCTTTGTTGTTCCATTTGCCCTTCCTCACCACACGTTTTTAGCTCTAGGAGTTCCAGAGCCTATGGGTTGAGAATCAAGAAGGGAACATCACCTTGGGTCCGAAATCCAGACCTGTCTCAGCAATGGGGGATTGGACCGGTGGGTTTCCCTCAGGCGACGTAAGTAACAGTCTTCCTGCTCCGTCCCCAGATGGCAAGGTCAGCCCCGGCACGTTATCCATAGGAAGCGCTTTAACCGTACCCTCTTTCCCAGCCAACTCTACTGCCATGGTGGACCTCACCAACTCACTTCGAGCATTTATGGATGTCAATGGAGGTGAGTGAGTAAGCTGCTGCTGTTCCACCAGTTGTTATGGTGAAGGTGTTGTTCCTATACAGCTTTCATTCATTTCAAGACGGGAGAGAAGGGACACCTGATCTTAGAGGGGTAGGGAGATGGGGATGAGGAGTGTCCCTTTAGGTAGAAGAGTGGGGTAAGAAAAAATCTCATTCGGGCTCGGTGGCTCAGCCTGTAATTCCACGAGGCTGAGGTGAGTTATCTGCCTGAGCCCTCGGGTTCGAGACCCGCCTGGGCAACTTGGCGAGACCTCATCTCTACAATAAATAAAAAAATCAGCCAGGCGTGGTCACGCGCACGTGTAGTTCCAACTACTTGGAAGGCTGAGGCGGAAGGATCGCCAGAGCCCAGCAGGTCGAGGCTGCTAATCGAGAATAAAGCCAGGAGCCCCGTTCCCAAAAAGGGGACTTCATCTGTGGGAAATCCCCAAAGTCAAGGAGAATAGGAATAGATCTTGATTTTTGTGAACAGAGGGTAGGTAGAAAATCCAAGTCTCAATATCAAACATGTAGGCTCTCCCCCACAGATAGGCAACTAGTTATTTTTCTCTGCCTTTGTATGATGACATTGCCTAAAATCAAGCTACCCAATTATAGGAAGCATCTACTTGGGCCACATTGGGGCTCATCTCACTGCAAATAGCAAGTGAGATCCCCAGCTCCAGATCCTTGTACCACTCTGTACTTAATATGTTATTTGAGTCAGGTACAGTGGCTCTACGCCTGTAATCCCAGCACTTTGGGAGGCGGAGGCAAGAGGATTGCCTGAATCCAGGGGTTTGCAACTTGGTGAGACCTCGTCTCTACAATAAATCAAAAAATTAGCCAGGCATGGTGGCACATGCCTGTAGTTCAAGCTACTTGGAAGGCTGGGGTAGAAGGATCACCTGAACCCAGCAGGTTAAGGCTTCATTGGCCACGAGTGTGCTTCTGCACTCCAGCCTGAGCAACAGAGTGAGACTCCAACTCAAAAACAAAACAAAATATGCTATTTGAACAAAAATCACTTGACTGGACTTTAGAAATGTTGAGCTATTTGCTCTGTGACCCTTATCTGCTTTCACATTCCATTTCCATCTCAGCTGCTTTTTAATCTTTCTCTTTGGTTAATAGAAATCGAGATAAATATGCTGGACGAGAAGCTGATCAAGTTTCTGGCCTTGCAGAGAATACATCAGCTTTTCCCTTCACGGGTCCAACCTTCACCGGGCAGTGTCGGGACACATCCACTGGCTTCCGGAGGGCACCACACAGAAGGTGCGCATGCACACACCTGTCACCACAATATCTGCTCTCTCCTGTGTGTGTGTGAAGGGCTACCTTACCTCCATGGAGTATATGAGAGCTTTCAATATCTCAAACCTGCTTGTATGCCTTTAGTGGGCCTAATAAAGCACCATGGCAAGCCAAGCACATTGGCTCACACCTGTAATCCCAGCATTTTGGGAGGCGGAGGCAAGAAGATTGCCTAAACCCAGGGATTTGAGACCAACCTGGGCAACCTGACGAGACCTCATTTCTACAATAAATAAAAAAATGAACCAGGTGTGGTGGCACATGCTTGTGGTTCCAGCTACAAGGAAGGCTGAGACAGAAAAATTGCCTGAGCCCAGCAGGTCAAGGCTGCAATGACTGTGAGTGTGCCATTGCACTCCAACCTGGGCAATAGAGTGAGAAAAAAAAAAAAGCACTATGTTTTTTCTTCTCAAAAGAGAGGAGTGAGACGGCAACCACAGCTTTCTGATCAGACTTGGGGGAGCTTGCTGTAACTTTCTTTCATACAGGTCCACTTTGAGACACAGCAAAGCAACTGCCAGTACCTTTGTGTATATGTGTTGTACTTTATGCTCACTTGCTTTCAAATATTTGTATTAGAAGGGTTTCAGCTGGGTGTGGTGGTTCACACGTGTAATCCCAACACAATCCCACTCAAGCAAGGCAGGAGGATCACTTGAGGCCAAGAGTTCAAGACTAACTTGGGCAACATAGCGAGACCCAGCCTTTTATCAAAAAAAATTAAAAATTAGCCATGTGTGGTGATATGTGCCTATAGTCCTAGCTACTTGGGAGGCTCACTTGAGCCCAGGAGTTCAGGGCCACAGTGAGTTGTGATCTCACCTTTGCACCCCAGCCTGAGCAACAGAGCAAGACTCTGTCTCATTAAAAAAAAAAAAAAAATTTAGGCCAGGTGCGGTGGCTCACGCCTATAATCCCAGCACTTTGGGAGGCCAAGGTGAGAGGATTGCCTGAGCCCGCAGGTTCAAGACCAGCCTGGGCAACATGATGAGACCTCATCTCTACAATAAATAAAAAAATTAGTAGTTCCAGCTACTTGGAAGGCTAAAGTGGAAGGATCGCCTGAGCCCAGCACGTCAGGGCTGTGGTGGCCAGGAGCATGCCACTGTACTCCAGCCTGGGTGACAAGAGATTTAGCTGGGTGCAGTGACTCACACCTAATCCCGGACTTTGGGAGGTCAAGGTGAGAGGATTGCCCGAGCCCATGGGTTCAAAAACAGCCAGGACAACTTGACAAGACCCTCATCTACAATAAATAAAAAAAATTAGCCAGGCATGGTGGCGCATGCCTGTAGTTCCAGCTGCTTGGAAGGCTGAGGCGGAAGGATCACCTGAGCCCAACAGGTTGAGGCTGCTGTGGCCATGAGTATGCCACTGCACTCTAGCCAGGGTGACAGAATGAGACTCTGACTCAGAAAAGGGGGAGGACAGTAGGGGGTTTCCCAAAAGGGAACTTTTTGAAGTTGAAGTTGAGAAATAGAATGATAGTGGACCCACCTCCTGGAAATTTTCCCCAAGTCATTAACTGAAGCCAGTAGCTTCAAGTAGTATCATCTCTGGATTCTATGGCCATCGTTAAAGATGCTTCTTCTTACCCCATGTTGAAAATGCTGTGACTGTGGAGAGAAAGCCTCACCCTGAAGCAGCTCAGTATTGGATGTGAGTTTGGAAAGATGAATCATCCAGTGGGATTTTCTCTAGGCCATGAGCCAGAGGTCCAGATTTTGTTGGTTCATGTTTGGATCACAGGATCTGAGTTTCTGAATGATCCTATTCCTGTGTTTGTCTTGTAGTGCAAAGAAAGGAGGTACAGGCCCGAGCTGTGTTCTACCCCCTCTTAGGGTTGGGAGGAGCTGTGAACATGTGCTATCGAACCCTCTACATCGGGACAGGTAAGCCCGCCAGGAAGCCAGGAGAGTTACTGAATCTGTTCAGCCCTAAAACTGACTCCCTTACCCACAGAAGCTAGAAAGGGGTGAGGGAAGCCCTTTCCAGAGTTGACTGGTTTAACCAGGTGCTTGTCTTCCCTGGCTCAAGCCTTTTTGCTTTGTCTGTGCCCACTGTGGCATCAGCAGAGATGAAAGCCAGCTCTGACTACTGCTCAGGTGGGAATTTTAAACACTGCAGGGAAGAACCTGAGGAGAGGGCAAATGCTTTGTACCTGGAGGTCTTTGAAAAGTGATGGGCCCACATATACCAACCTTCACTTAGCCCTGTATCTGGTTTTTTGTTCTGTTTTTTTTCCCCAGTAGTCCTAGCGATAGCCCTATATCTGGTACAGAGGGACAGGCATTAGCCCTTAGAAATGTCCCTTTTTGGCCAGGCTCAATGGCTCAGCCTATAATCCCAGCACTTTGGGAAGCTGAAGTGAGTGGATTGCCTGAGCCCATGGGTTCAAGACCAGCCCCAGCAACTTGTCTCTACAATAAACTTTTTAAAAATTAGCTGGGCATGGTAGCATGCACCTGTAGTTTCGGCTACTTAGAAAGCTGAGGCGGAAAGATTGCCGAATCCCAGCGGTTCAACACTGGGGTGGCTGTGAGCGTGCCACTGCACTCCAGCCTGGGCAATGGAGTCAGACTCCGACTCAAAAAAAAAAAAAGTCCCATTTTCCCCTTTTTTCCAGTGATAAGCTTTATAGGCCCTGCACCCCATGTTGTATTCTCATGGGAATATTCATCCTCTTCAGTAACACACTGTTCCCTTCTGGGTAGGAGCCACATGTTCTAAAACAGATCAGCTGGCGGGGACAGCTGTTCTTCCACAGGGGGCTGGAAGAGATACCAGTTTTTGTTCACAGATACTAGGAGAGGGCCCTAAGCTACCCACCCCTTGAAGTCTCTGCTGGCACCCACCCAGAAACTAACTCCCTCCTTCCCTCACCTCCCCCACACATATACCTTACAATCTGTTCTCTGCCTGCCTTTTTCTCTACTCCTGCCACCTTGCAGGAGCTGACATGGATGTGTGCCTTACAAACTATGGTCACTGTAACTACGTGTCCGGGAAACACGCCTGCATATTCTACGATGAGGTGAGGGGTGGAGATGGTGTGGGAGGGAGCTTTTTCAACCTAAGGCCTCTCCCTGACACTGAATTTTGTTCAGTGCCTTGGCAGGGGGAAGGGACTGGGAGTTCTCCTTTTTTTCCCTCTGTGAGGGCATCCTGCCAGGGCTACCTAGTTCCCAGGAGCAGGGCTATCATTTCTCCTGAGGTTGGTCACAAGCACAACAGGGAAAGCTTACCCTAAAGCAGGGGAGAGCCCCAGCATAGAAAGAAGCCAAGCCCTGTGGGTGCGTTCCTGTGAGTTTCATTGTCATCAAGGGCCAATGCTTAGGGGGGCAAAGTAAAGGAGCAGCGGGAGAGCAAGGGATATGGAGGCATAGGAAGGAAGGCTTCCTGAGGAGGGGCGTCTCCAGCCCATTTCTGGAAGGACAAGAGCCATGACTGGGGAAGAAAGTGAGAGCTCCCTAGGTAGAGCAGCACAGCCTTCTCCATATGTCCTCTCTCCCCTTAGCCCCAGGCCCCACGCAGCAGACCACACATCTTATCTCCCCTCCTCCTCCTCAGAATACCAAACATTATGAGCTGTTAAACTACAGTGAGCATGGAACTACGGTGGACAATGTGCTGTATTCATGTGACTTCTCTGAGAAGACCCCGCCAACTCCCCCAAGCAGTATTGTTGCCAAAGTGCAGAGTGTCATCAGTAAGTTGGAGCAAAGGCCTGTGGCCACAAAGCTGAGGCCCCATTCAGGGTGGTTCTGACTTGCTGCCAATGACCTGTTGTCTCTTGCCTTCCCAGTCCTGTTGGCCATGCTCCTTGCTTGTGGGCCCAGGGAAGGCCATGGAAAAGCAAGTGCTGATCACCTATGTGGGGACTTCAGACTCAACCAACCCTTTCTCAGCATCCCTTATCCCTGGTCATGCAGCAGTTGGAATGGGAGAGGCAGGGGCCCAACTCTGGCACACAGCCCAGATGGGTTTGCTGCTCACTATTCTCTCCTTTTTTCCAGGGCGCCGCCGGCACCAGAAACAGGATGAAGAGCCAAGTGAGGAGGCAGCCATGATGAGTTCCCAGGCCCAGGGGCCGCAGCGGAGACCCTGCAATTGCAAAGCCAGCAGCTCAAGCTTGATTGGGGGCAGTGGGGCCGGCTGGGAGGGCACGGCCTTACTGCACCATGGCAGCTACATCAAGCTGGGCTGCCTGCAGTTTGTCTTCAGCATCACTGAGTTTGCGACCAAACAGCCCAAAGGCGATGCCAGCCTGCTACAAGATGGGGTCTTGGCCGAGAAGCTCTCTCTCAAGCCCCACCAGGGCCCTGTACTGCGCTCCAACTCCGTTCCCTAGAGCTGGTGACTACCGTGCCTCTGGCCTGTACACTCACTCAAGACTCCTGCAATGCAAAAATGTACACAAACCAAGCCCGGGTGTTTTCTATACTCTACCAGAAACCCTTCAACTACAATCTTTGCATGAAATGAAGAAAACCTTTTGACTGTTTTTTAAAAATCCTTTTTTCTTTTCTCAAGTTCTAGGGGGCATTTGCACATATATTTGTACTCAACATTTCATGGGAAAGCGGCAGACCCGAGCTGAGGAACAGCGTGGGCAGGGAGGGGAAGACCCAATGGTCTGGACACTTCCTCCAACACAAAACCCTTCCCCACCCACTTCCTGCTCCCTCCCCCTCGCCCGCCGTTGTAAAATAATCAGAAACTTGTTCTATTTTGTGGCAGTGACAATAGTTTTATATTAAAAGAAAAAATACAGTTTTCATACAGCAAAATCTATACAATATCATTGTTTTATTTAATATAAAAATCGCTACCCACCCTCCTTCCATGGTTCCCACCCTCCAAGTTATTCTCCCCTTCTGCAGCGGTTGCACTACAGGTAGCTACTGTGTATTATGGACAAATAAGAAATGAATTCTTTTTCTGGCTGTCCATCTATTTTATTTCAAATAAGGAAAAGTGTATTTGGATTTTGTGTAAATACATCTAGTGATGACATTTTTTCAATGTTTTTAAAAACCGTGTACAGTACTACATGTGGTAGAGCGTTTTCTCAAATTGTCTATTGTAGCAAAAATGTTTTTGTCGTAAACCTGTTTTGTCTCCTCTTTTTGTTCTCTTGCCACTTCTCTCCTCTTCCTCCTGCCCCTGGCTCCCTCCTCTCCTCCCACCCCCACAACTAGTACCAATGTACATAGTAATTGTAATGTTTTAGACTTTACAGAAACTTTCCTGTATTCTGTATATAAAAAACAAAAATACTTCAAATTATGTTTTCTGCCTGTCTGTCCTACCTGTCATCACCCCTTAGAAGGGACCCTCCCCTAGGTCCCGGTCCAACAGGTGGGGGATCCTTTGAGCAGGTCTCATTCCCAGATACTCAGTCCCCAAGGAAAGTTTGGGGGGGGGGTGTGCTGACAAAAGCCCTGAGCGAGTAGAGGGAGTCAAAGGGCAAGGGAGCATCTCCTGGGGCAGGGGCTGTTTCTCTGGAGAACCCTGACTAATAGGAGTCCAGTCACTAGACTCTGCTGTGCCACTTCTAGTTATGTCACTCAGTCACAACCTCTGTTCCTTACCAGAAGAGTCTACTGTAATGCCTTAACTCAAAAGCCCTGGGGAGAGCTGGGCTCAGTGGCTCAGCCTGTAATCCCGTGCTTTGGGAGGCTGAGGTGAGTGGATTGCCTGAGCCCGCGGGTTCGAGACCCACCTGGGCAACTTGGTGAGACCTCATCTCTACAATAAATCAAAAAATCAGCCGGGCATGGTAGCGTGTGTCTGTAATTCCGGCTACGCAGAAGGGTCGCCGAACCCCAGCAGGTCGAGGCTGCGGTGGCCGGGATCGGCCACTGCACTCCAGTCTGGGTGACAGAGTGAGACTCCAACTCAAAAAAAAAGAAACAAAACCCTGGGGAGCCTCATTAAACCAAACTCCATCCTTTCCTCCTCCCAGACCTTGGTGAGGAACTTTACCTGGGGAGTTTTCCTGAGGACAGCCTCCTATACTTTAGATAGCACCTCTGAGTTTATCCCAGCACTGTTCGAGTTGTTGTACCTGACTGCAGATCAGGATTTTGCCTTGGGGATAGAGAATGAACATTCCATTTTCAGCCTTATTCTGAAGCAAACACAATTAAATCCTGAATCCACAGTGCAGCTAACTGGGAAGCTTCCCCTGGAATCTGAGGTCTGAGTTTTGTGTCCACCGCTCTGCTCCCCTGCCCTGAGAGGCTTCATGAACTCTCTAAGGGCAGACACTTACTACTCTCCTGCTCAGTATTTCCAAGGGTATCAACATCACTAGGCACACCACAAGTGCCACATATCAGGTGCTAAATTGTACTGGATTTAGATAAGGTCCTAGCGAGGTCACCTAAACAGAAATGCCCTTTACCTATGCCTCTCTAGCTGTCCCAGACTATGATGGACTCGTCATCGTAGTCACTTCTTCCCTCCAGCGATGGAGCTTCTTTAACTGTTTCTACCACTGTCTCTTCCTGCTTCCTTTCAGAAATGGGGGCAGTGGAGCTGAGGCAGGGAGATACAGAATGAGTGAATCCTGACAACCCTTAACTGCCGGTGCCACCTTGAACAGTGTCTCCCCTGTATGGGGAAATCAAGGAGGAACCTGAGGAGCTGAAGGCAGGGTGTAAGGATAATCAAAGGATTTGTTCATTGAGAGAAAAAAAGGATCTAGGAACGGCCTCTAAGACACAAGAGAGTATTCATGTACACAAATGTCTCCAGAAGGGAGGGACTGGCTACAAAGTCATACCTAGAGTACACACACACGGAGATGTTCATTCAAGCACAGGTATTAGCAGAGACCACAGCTGCATGCACACACCTGGAGGAGCTCCCTGCCCGGATGTGCACAGACGCCGGCAAGGTGCTTACACAGACGCACACACAGGGCCCAGAGGCACGCACACAACTCGAAGTGTGGTCCTAGGGCCCCTGGCACATACGCACCTAGAGGCCGAGGACACACACGTTGCAGATGCACACCCACACCCAGGAGTTCACACCGGCACATACCTAGGGGGCGCTCCCGGGTCCCGCATACACACACACACGGCACCTCGAAGGTGTCCGCACAGGCCCACACCCGTGGACGCCGACGCAGGCCTAGAGGGCGCTCGCCGCGCCC
>NW_007253187.1:17731-19871 GCF_000164805.1 Carlito syrichta
GTCCGCAGGCGCCAACAGCGGCATCGGGAAGATGACGGCGCTGGAGCTGGCGCGCCGGGGAGCGCGCGTGGTGCTGGCCTGCCGCAGCCGGGAGCGCGGGGAGGCGGCCGCCTTCGACCTCCGCCAGGTGAGGGACGGCGGGGCTGGAGGTGGTTCGGTGAGCCGAGGCCTCGCCATCTGGACTCAGAGGGGCGAGCAAAGCGACTTCAGGGAATCCAGGTCATGAGAGGACAGTGCGGCTGCGTTTAAGCGCAGAAGAAGGGGTACACAGCGTGCTCTGGTCACATAGGGAAAGGGCACCGAACCAACTTGCGGAGGGGGCTTCCTGAAGGAAGGAACTGCTGTGCAAAGATGTTTAAGGATGAGTAGGAGTTAAGTCAGTAAAGAACAGCAAGGAAGGGAACTGCAGTGGGAACAGCATATGCAAAAGTCCTGAAGCAGGAGAACTGGGAGGTGGGCAAATTAAAGGGGCTGGAGACTCTGAGCTAGGGCCAGTTTCTGGAGGCCTTTATGGATCCTATTAGGAAGCTTAGACTGTATAGGATGGGCAGCAGAGATCAGTGTAGGGTCCTCAACAGGCTCTGGACTGTCAGAATAGCCTTTCAGAATGAACCCCTTTGTGGCTGTGTGGTGCCTGGACTGAGAGGTAAGAGCGGGTGAGAGGAGAGCAATAAGTGTGTTACAGATTTTAGGGTAAGGATCAAGAGGAAAGGGAATGGCAATAATAATCGCAAGTACCTATACCTACATATATTTTACACAGACTAACTCATTTAATCCTCACAATATTCTGTGAGACAGGTACTATTTTTAAATTATTATTGTTATTATTATTATTATTATTCTCATTTCACAGTTAGAGCATTGAGGCCCAGAGAGATTAAGTATCTTGCCCAAGGTCACACTCAAATGAGAGGCAAAGTCAGAATTTGAATCCACACACTTACCCACTACACTCTCATGCATAGGGGGCAGATTTTAGTAATTACAGGAGATGGACTCAGACTTTGGTTCCTGGGGAGAGGGAAGAGGAGGGAGGTGCCTGGTGACAAGCCCAGCCCTTGCTGCTCTACAGGAGAGTGGGAACAATGAGGTCATCTTCATGGCCTTGGACTTGGCCAGTCTGGCCTCTGTGCGGGCCTTTGCCGCTGCCTTCCTGAGCTCTGAGCCACGGTTGGACATCCTCATCCACAACGCCGGTGAGGGGCAGCAGGCCCTGCAGGGGGGCGGCGGGTGGCCAGGGCAGCTGCCCCCTCGAGCCGGGCCCTGCTGGGGGCCAGTGAGCACAAGGGAAGGATGCTCCCTACTGCCATCTCACAGATGGGGATGCTGTGGCCGCAGGGCTCCCTCTGGAGCAGCTGCTCACACCTAGCCCCTGCCCCAGGGATCAGTTCCTGCGGCCGGACCCACGAGGCATTTAACCTGCTGTTTCGTGTGAACCACCTCGGCCCCTTCCTGCTCACACATCTGCTGCTGTCCCGCCTGAAGACATGCACCCCTAGTCGCGTGGTGGTGGTATCCTCAGCTGCCCATCGACGTGGGCGCCTTGACTTCAAACGCCTGGACCGCCCAGTGGTGGGCTGGCGACAGGAGCTGCGGGCATATGCTGACAGTAAGCTTGCCAACGTATTGTTTGCACGGGAGCTTGCCAACCAGCTTGAGGGCACTGGCGTCACCTGCTATGCAGCCCACCCAGGTGAGATCTGGTTCTTTGGCTGTTCCTGATGCCCCCTTTCTTCTCCTTGTCCCATCCTGTGCTCCCCAGTCCTCTCACTGAGTCAGAATCTCAGAGCAGGAAGGAAGCATGGTCCAAGGAGGGACCTCTTCTTTGCTGATCTTGGAACCAGCTTCTCCTTGTTCTTCCTCTCACACCACAAGCAGCTTGGATGGTTCTTTCTCTCCTACCACAAGCTTGGAGGCTGACCACTGGGTGGGGTATAGCCATGAGTAAGACCCAGGTTTCCATCTCAAAGAACCATCTATACTTTTTTTTTTAAGTCAGAGTCTCACTCTGTCACCCAGGCTGGAATGTAGTGGCATGCTCACAGCTACCGCAGCCTCAACCTGCTGGGCTCAGGCTATCCTTCCACCTCAGCCTTCCAAGTAGCTGGAACTACAGGCGTGTGCCACCACACCCGGC
>NW_007253187.1:20002-22514 GCF_000164805.1 Carlito syrichta
TTTTTTTTTTTTTTTTTTTGAGTCGAAGTCTGACTTTGTTACTCAAGCTGAAATGCAGTGGCAGATCACAGTTCACCACAGCCTCAACCAAGGACCCATCTATACTAACTGAACTGACTATATTATGATGATAATAACTAGTAATTCATTCATTCATCCATCCAGGAAGTATTTACTAGTACCTACTACCACGTAGCAGGCATTATTTGCAGTGCTGAGGATATAGTAGTGAAAAAAAACAAAGGCCCTGCCCTCATAGAGCTTGCATTCTAGTTTGAAGAAGAGGGATACAGCCAACAAATAAATATATACAATGACAAGTGATGACAGAATGCTATGGGAGAAAGATGAAATGGCAAGGGAAATATGGAATGTCAGGAGGTAGTAGTTTATCAACGGCAGTCAAGGAAAACATATCTGTAAAGGTGATATTTGAACCTCATTTGATATTTGAGGCCTGAAAGACACATGACTCACTGGGGAAATGCCCAAAAAGAGAACTTTTTGTGTGACTAGCAAATGCAAATTACGTAAGGCAGAAGTTGCTGGTGTGCTTGAGAAAGGCTAGTGTGGCTAGAACAGGGTAAGGAGGGAGAGTGGCAAGGGATGCGGCCGTAGAGATGGGCTGGGTCCTGTAGGGCTTGGAGGACCACTGTAAGCATTTGAGCTTTGATTCTGAGTGAGACACTTGGTGAACAGATTCATCCTTGCCTTTAGGAAATAGGTTATACCAGGGTAGCAAGATCTGCCATGCCCATATTACCATTCTACATTTTAGATGGTCACTACCTAAGACTCATTACTAATTATAATAGTAACAATAATAATAATCACAACTAACCTTTAGTAAGCCTTCATTACACTCCATATCCCCAGTGTCCAAAACAGTGGCTGGTATACCACAGATGCTTAATAAATGCCGATTAAACAAAGGAAGAAGACTCAAGCTAGAAGAAAAGATAGAGAGACACTGAGAATTGTCTCAGACAGAGGACACAGCATGACCAAAATCTAGGACATGGGGAAGTACAAGCAGTTTGGATAGAGGGAGGAGGCTTGAGGTAGGAAATAAGTGAAGTCACCTTGTTAGGGCCCTGAATACCTGGTAAAAACTATCCTGATTTCCCTGGAACCAGATGCTGTCCCCGCCACTCGCCTTCTAGCTCTGCCCCGGCTGCTCATACCCTGAGCCCTCACCTCACCATCCTCCTCAATTCCTTTTATTTTAGAGATGGAGTCTCACTATGTTGCCCAGGCTGGTCTTGACCTCCTGGGCTCAAGTGATCCTCTCGCCTCAGCCTCCCAAGTAGCTGGAACTACAGGCATGCATCATCACCCCTAGCTCCCCAACTCCTTTCTTTCTTCCTGCCCACAGGGCCTGTGAACTCGGAGCTGTTCCTGCGCCACGTTCCTGGATGGCTGCGCCCACTTTTGCGCCCATTGGCTTGGCTGGTGCTCCGGACACCGAGAGGGGGTGCCCAGACACCCCTGTACTGTGCTCTACAGGAGGGCATCGAGCCCCTCAGTGGCAGATACTTTGCTAACTGCCATGTGGAGGAGGTGCCCCCAGCAGCCCGAGACGACCGGGCAGCCCACAAGCTGTGGGAAGCCAGCAATAGGCTGGCGGGGCTGGAGTCTGGGGAGGATTCTGAAACCGATGAAAACTCCCAGCCTGAGGACCGGGAGGCCCTATCTTCTCTGAGCACTCCCCACTCCAGGGAGCCCACAGTTTCCAAATCCCACCCAGGCCCTCAGAGCTCACCAGATTTGTCTAAGGTGACACACCGAGTTCAAGTTAAAGCTGAGCCTGAGACCCAAGTCTCCTAAGCCCCAAGCCAAGGTGCTTTTCCATGGTACTTCGTGGCCCTTAAAAACAGCTGTGTGCCAAGCCATGCCCTGGGCATAGAGGAGTTTGCGATTTTTACCTCCATGGTTACTTTCTGGGGTCCCAGCTCTTTTTCCTGGTTGAAGGAATAGCAGGTGATAATTTCTTCCTGAGAGTGACAGTAACCAGTAACCCCAGAAGGAGGGGTGGGGGATAATACGTGAGACACTATGCGTCTCAAGAACTTGAGTTTTGGATTACCAGGCCCCACCCTCAGTGATTCTGATCAGCTCTAGAACAGGGTCTGGGAATTTGTCATTTGATACACTGCCAACATTGAGAATTACTGAACTGAGCCCTCTGCAACCATATAGCTAGGTAGTTAACTTACCCCCGTGTTAAAGAGGCAGGATTAGGTTCCAGAGATAAAGGACTCGCCCAAGGTCTCAGTAAGAGCAGAGACTGGGATTTGAACCCAGGGGTCTGAGGCCAGGGCGTACTGCTGTAAGGTGATCTGGGAGGTGAGTCCCGGCAGAGCAGTTGTTATCCAGGTGCCCGCTGGAAGAAGGGGGACGCCTTCGGGCTGCTTTGGGGCTGGGCCCCGCGATCTGGATCCCCTGGAATAAAGCGCGTGGACTGCCGAGGCTACGCTCGCTCCCGCCTCTCTCTACATGCCGGCCCCGCCCT
>NW_007253187.1:22538-25696 GCF_000164805.1 Carlito syrichta
GGGCGCTGGCCCCGGGACTGCATCTGAGACCCCCTTCCCGAAGCGACCCCTTCCAGAAAAGACCCCCATACTCAGGCCTTCCTTGCTCCGCGCCCTCGGGCACCCACCAGGGAGCCCCCCTTCCCCTGCTTGTGTTCGCGTGTTTGTTCCCTCCTCCTCCCCTCCCCCCGACAGTGCCTCCCTTCCGCTCCCTCGTGGGCTTGGGGGTCCTGAACTGAAGTCGCGGGGGGGGGGCGGCGCGGTGATTCCCGGAACGTAACGGTTTGGCTGGATTCCAGTACCCGGGACTGAGGCTGGGTCACGCAGCTCTAGAGGGCAGGTGCTTGAATGGGGAGGGGCCCTGAGACATGGGTCCTTTCTCCGGGCACAGTCAGACCCGTTAATTCCGAGCAGGCTGGGGCTTGCTGGGGTTTACTGCCATTGCCCGCCCTGGAGACCCGGGTGCGGCCTCTACAGGTTGGGAAACCGGCTGTGGGGTTTGCCGCTGGGCTTGCAAAACACTGCAAGCTCTTGAATTTCAGTCTAGGTGGGGCTTGGGGACTGCAGTATTGGGGAAGGGGAGTTGCTATTTAGATTGTATATTTGGAGTGTCTTGAGCTCGTTGAAATCTTTCAAGCCACCAGGTTGTGCAGCCGGTGGCCCCCAGGTGCTGGGGAGGAGGCCGTATTGCCTGGCAGCTTGGAGGCCTGGAGCTGTAGGAATCCCTCATGTCTCACTTCCCACTGTCAGTGCTGATTTTCAGCCTGTGTGCAGAATTGGAACGGCTGGCTGCTGAAGGCATAGAAGAAGGTAGAAGCCGTGAGGCAGGGCCTATAGCTGCCCACCCTAGTGGAGGTGTGATGAATCCACTGGGAACTCTTGCCCTAAAACATGGCCTTGGGCTCAGTTTGGATCTCAGAATCAACCTCTCCACCTCAGACCTCCCCACTATGGGAGAGTAAATACCCTATCCCCCTGAAGACCAAAGATAGCCTTGGGATTGGGGAGAGACCCCCAGAGGACATCAAGGCCAAGCTTGCCCCTTTATAAGACCCAGGACTGTCTCCCAGCCCTGACCCTTAGAGAAGGCTTTTAGAAATCGGGATCTGCACTCCACTTGGTTTTGTTTTGTTTTTTAAAATCAGAGTCTCTGTTGTTGTTCAGGCTAGAGTACAGTGGCAGAATCACCGCTCACCGCAGCCTCAACTTCCTGGTTCAGATGATCCTTCTGCCTCAGCCTCTTGAGTAGCTGGGACTATAGGTGCACACCACCATGGTGGTTAATTTTTTGTTTTTGTTTTGAGTTGGAGTCTCACTCTGTCGCCCAGACTGGAGTGCAGTGGCCGCTCCTGGCCACCGCAGCCTCGACCTGCTGGGCTCTGGTGATCCTTCCGCCTCAGCCTTCCACGTAGCTGGAACTGCAGGTGCGCGCTACCATGCCCGGCTTATTTTTTTTATTATTTATTGTGGAGATGAGGTCTCGCCTGCCAGGCAATCCACTCACCTCAGCCTCCCAAAGGCGCAGGATTACAGGCTGAGCCACCGAGCCCGGCTAATTTTTTTTTTTTGAGTCGGAGTCTCACTTTGTCACTCAGGCTGGAGTGCAGTAGCAAGCTGCTCACGGCTACCGCAGCCTCTACCTGCTGAGTTCACACAATCCTTCCACCTCAGCCTTCCAAGAAGCTGGAACTACAGGCGTGAGCCACCACGCCCAGCTCATTTTTTTTTACTTATTTAGAGACAAGGTCTTGCCATGTTGCAGGCTGGTCTAGAATCCACGGGCTCAGGCAGTCCTCTCCCCTCCGCCTCCCAAAGTGCTGGGAAAACAGACGTGAACCACCGCGCAGGCCAATTTTTAAATTTTTTGTAGAGACAATCTTGCTATGTTGCTCAGGCTGGTAGACTCCTGGGCTCAAGCTATCCTCCAACCTGAGCTTCCCAAAGTGTTGGGATTATAGGCATGTGCTACTGAGCCCACCATGCACTTTGTTTTGCTTATGGAGTTTCCCTCAGGCAGCCCAGACTCTGGAATGAAGAGAAAAAGTTCCAATTCTGTCCCTGTGGAAAGTCTTGAGACTAGGGGGTAAGAAAAGTCCCTGAAAAGGTCTGCTCTGTGCCTTGCAGTTATGGGAATCTGGTCCTTGGACCAGAGGCCAATGCAGTGCTAACTTCAAAGCTATTTTAGGTGTGGGGAGAGGAGGCTGACAATTGAGGGTGCTGGAGTCAGGGAAGTGCAGGAGAGGAGAGAGGGATAATGGCCGGCATAGTAGTATCTTAGGAGTTGAGATGATCAAGCTGAGATGCAGCTCTGGCTTGCACGTGGACTTCCAGGAGAGCTGAAAAGCTGCTCCCAACCCTGTCCCCCCTGTCTACCTTGCTCCTTGTGCCTGTATCAATGTCCAGAGGCATCTCACCAGCCCCCTTTCAGAAGGAGGATGCAGAAACATCCATGGTCATCTTTTCCATCTTTTCTTATAGTCTAATCTCCCTCCTTCCTTCTGTAGCATAAAACATTTTTCTACTTCTGAAAAGTTTAAAGGGAATCCTTTTTTTCATTTGGAAGAGAGGAAAAGTACATTTTTATTTTCACTAATCTTAACTGAAATTTAGTATTTCCTGTGATTGTGACTGTCATCAACAATCCATGATAGTATTAACAGGTATTTTCCTACCATACTGCAGTTGTTGCAGGTACCTTGAAAAATCATCTATGTTCATTGCTACTTTAAAGTTAAAGCTTGGTGTGGTGGCTCACACCTGTAATCCCAGTTCTTTGAGAGGCCAAGGCAAGAGGATTGCCTGAGCCCAGGGATTTGAGACCAGCCTGGGCAACTTGGCAAGATCCTGTCTCTACAATTAATTGAAAAATTAGCCAGGCATGGTAGTGCATGCCTATAGTTCCAGGTACTTGGAAGGATTGCCTGAGACCAGCAGATCAAGACCACAGTGGCCGTGATCATGCCAGTGATTGTGCCACTACACTCCAGCCTGGGCGACAGAGTGAGGCCTCAACTCAAAATAAAGTTAAGCTACTAATTAGATCTACTGCTAGATCTTATTATTTAAAGTATTAATATAGGCCAAACTTGGTGGCTTGGCTTGTAATCCCAGCACTTTGGGAGGCCGAGACGAGTGGATTACCTGAGCCCATGGGTTCGAGACCAGCCCAGGCAACTTGG
>NW_007253187.1:26129-27856 GCF_000164805.1 Carlito syrichta
TGGCCGGGAGCGGCCACTGCACTCCAGTCTGGGCGACAAAGTAAGACTCCAACTCAAAAAAAAAAAAGCAGCACATTTTGCTATATTGGACATTTGTTTGTTTTAACATGTTGATGACTTTCAATATAGTTTCTTTCTTATGCATTTATTTCATGTATCTGTAAACATTATGAGGAGGGTTCCTTAGGCATTGCCAGACTACTAAAGGGACTGTGGCTCAAAAAAGGTTAAAAGCCCCCATGTAGGTAGGATATGGTCTTTTCGCCTAGCAGGAGGAAGAAAGTGAAGGAGGGACAGGAAGGGCAGGGAGTGCTCCTGAGAGGGCAGAGCAGTGGGCTGTGTCTGGGAAGGGGCTGGGGGGTAGAGCAGAGGTTACCATGGAGTATTTTGTGGTTCTTCTGCTTGATTGAAAACTAGCAAGTAGGGTTAGAAAACGTAAAGTACAATTAGGAGAAACTTCCAGGTCTCAAGACAAGTAAGACCTGAGGAGGTCAAGGGAAGAGGCACCTACCTGCTCTCTTGGGAGAGGTGATCAGGCTGAGAGTGACCAGGAAGCTGGCAGAAGATGCCTTCCAGGGGAGGTGGCTGCTAAGGGGCGGGGCAGTCTGGCAGTCCCAGCTTCCTGTTGTTGCTACCCCTGGGAACCTGGCCATGTTGCCCTTGGCCAAGGCCCAGCTTGCGTTGTAGCAGCCTGCTCCCAAGGTCAAAAAAGTAAGTCAAAGGTGTAAGTAAGTAAGTAAGGACAGGGTGGACACCCACTCTGTCCTGCCTCCTCAACACCACATTGAGCTGGCCGGAAGCAGCCGTGCCCCAGCCCCCACAGGCCAGAAGACATAGAATAAGCTGTGATTTTTGGCCCTCATCCAGTTTCACTTGATCCTGAGATAGTTTGGGTTTCAGATTGCTCATCCTCAGAGGTCCCCTCACCCTCCTGGTGCAGAGAAACCTGTAATGCCTTCCCTTGAACAGAGGCCTGTGGGCAGGTATTTCCACCCCAGAAAAATAGAGAAGATCCAATTCCCCCCCTTACTGCTCCTGCCCACACTGTGGACCTGCTCTTTGATCCCTGGACCTCTGGCTTGGATACTAGAATTCTATACATGGTGGCAGACCCAGGAAACGGGGTTAGCTGCCCAGTGAGCAAGCAGTTTTAGAAGCCAGCTCTCCAGCCTTACAAGCCCTCCCTACTTGGGAAGAGAGGGGAACAAGTCTTTGTTTCTTTGCCCCTCCCAACCCAAAACTTGTTCCCAGTTTGCTATTCTCTTCATTGTCTCTGTTTCAGTGGCTAGGCTCACCACCCACCCAAATCTGTCTCTAGAGTTGCACTGTCTACCCAATGGGTAGCCGCTAGCCACAGGTGGCTATTTAAATTTAAATGAATTAAATTAAAAATTCAAACTCATGCCTATAATCCCAGCAGTGCAGGAGGATCACTTGAGCCCAGGAGTTTGAGACCAGCCTGGGCAGCATAGTAAGACCCCCATGTCTAAAATTGTTTAAAAATTAGCTGGGCAAGCACTTTGGGAGGCAGAGGCGAGAGAATTGCCTGAGCCCATGGGTTTGAGACCAGCCTGGGCAACATGGCGAGATCTCGTCTCTACAGTGAATTTCAAAATTAGCCCAAGCCAGGCTCGGTGGCTCAGCCTGTAATCCCGCGCTTTGGGAGGCTGAGGTGTGTGGATTGTCTGAGCCCATGGGTTCAAGACCTGCCTGGGCAACTTAGCGAG
>NW_007253187.1:28196-32529 GCF_000164805.1 Carlito syrichta
AAAAAAAAAAAAAAAAGTGGCCAGTTACAGTGACTCAAGCCTATAATCCCAACCCTTTGGGAGGCCGAGGTGAGAAGATTGCCTGAGCCTGCGGGTTCAAGACTGGCCTGGGCAACATGGTGAGACCTTGTCTCTACAATAAATCAAAAAATTAGCCGGGCCTGGTAGCGTGTGCCTGTAGTTCTGGCTACTTTGAAGGCTAGGCAGAAGGATCACCTGAACCCGGAGGTCAAGGCTGTGGTGGCCATGAGCGTGCCACTGCACTCCAGCCTGAGCGATGGAGTGAGACTCCAACACAGAAAAAATAAAAAATAAAAAATAACTTAGTTCTTCAGTCATAGCAGCCACATTTGAAGTGCACAGAAGCCACATGTGGCTAATGGTTACCTAACAATGTCTACGTAAGTCGGGCTCGGTGGCTCAGCCTGTAATCCCGTGCCTTTGAGAGGCTGAGGTGAGTGGATTGCCTAAGCCCACGGGTTCGAGACCCGCCTGGGCAGGCGAGACCTCATCTCTACAATAAATTAAAAAATTAGCCGGGCGTGGTAGTGCACGCCTGTAGTTCCAGCTACTTGGAAGGCTGAGGCAGAAGGATCGCCAGAGCCTAGCAGGCGAGGCTGTGGTGGCCGGGAGCGGCCACTGCGCTCCAGTCTGGGCGACAGAGTGAGACTCCAACTCAAAAAAAAAAAAAACAATGTCTATGTAGAACATTCACCCTTGCAGAAAGTTCTCTTGTACAAAACTTCTCTAGATGTCATCCCACCATATCAGCCACCATGCCTTGCCTAAGTTACTACAAGAAGCTTCTATCCAGCGGGATGCTGGTAGCTCAAGCCTGTAATCCCAGCACTTTGGGAGGCTGAGGCTAGAGGATTGCCTGAGTCCAGGGGTTCAACACCAGCCTGGACAACTTAGACCTCGTCTCTACAATAAATCAAAAAGTTAGCTGAACTTGGAAGACTGAGGCAGAAGGATCACCTGAACCCAGTAAGTCGAGGCTGTGATGGCCATGAGTGTGCCACTGCCCTCCAGTGTGGGCAACAGAGTGAGACTCCAAAAAAAAAGAAACTTCTACCCAGTCTCCCTGAGTTCAGTCTCTTCCTCCTTGTGCAAAGTGGTGTTTGTTTCTCAGATATAACCTTGTGGCGCTCCAACTTAAATTCCTGTGCTCACTGTCACTCAGATGGTTCCTTGACCTGCCACAGAAGATACAGTGTGACCTGCCCTCTGCCTCTCCACCCACCTTGTTCCCTAACATAAGTCCTTAGAGACACTGTAACTCAGCTACAGAAACTACCCCAGACCTTTGACCTCAAGTGGCAGATAACCTGAGGTTCTCATGAAAATCCAGATTTGTGAACATGGAAAAGATAACTGGTTTTTTTCCCAAATCACATTTCCTCCTAATCATGTTTCCTGTTCCCTGTATGTTTTTTTTCACTGCAAGTTAACTGCCTCTCCAGTTTTTACTAAGGTTTCCTTGAACTAATTTTGGCATTAACAGAAAAGTTCACTTCAAGAATGTCAGGAATTTATTTTTCTCATTTCTATATAGAGAACATGCTGAACTTGTCCACAGCATGGATCTGGGTCGTGGCTGAATTCGCTCTTCTGTTTAGTTGACACACAGTTTCCAGGAACCACTTCCTTTTTAGGCCTTTTCTCTTTCTCTTCACTTCTCCTATTGGTACCACAAGATGGCCTTTGTTTTGAGACTTTGCCTTTCCCACCCGTTCCCACAAGAGGAACAAAGTTACTCCGAATGCTCTGGGAATAGAGAATCGGCCTCTTCAAGACATGTCTGCCAGGCAGAAGAGCAAGGCTCCTAAAGACCCTCCCTCACACCAGCCCTCATCCCCTGTGTTGTCCTCCCTCTCTGTCTGTATCCACCATGATAACAGATAAACCTTATGGTATTGTAATCAACTCAGGAAGAAGTTCCTCCTCCCAGTGTCACCTCCTTTCAGGATAGGAATTATGTCATCTCTCTCTCTGTAGCACAGAAAAATACTCTCTACTTGTTTTTTGAATTAATTAATTAATGGTTGAATTTTTTTTTTTTTTTTGAGTTGGAGTCTCACTCTGTCACCCAGACTGGAGTGAAGTGGCCGCTCCCGGCCACTGCAGCCTCGCCTGCTGGGCTCCGGCGATCCTTCCGCCTCAGCCTTCCAAGTAGCCGGAATTACAGGCGCACGCTAGCACGCCCAGCTGATTTTTTGATTTATTGTAGAGATGAGGTCTCGCTGCCCAGGCGGGTCTCGAACCCGCGGGCTCAGGCAATCCACTCACCTCAGCCTCCCAAAGGCGCGGGATTACAGGCTGAGCCACCGAGCCCGGCTCATGCTGTTATTTTAATAGGGATTCCCTTATATATTTCTTGTTGCTTTTCTCTTGCTGCTTTTAAAATTATTTCTTTGTCTTTGATTTTTTGGCAATTTAACTATAATCTGCATTGGAGGGAACTTGTTTGGGTGAACTCTTTTTGTGATTCTTTGAGCTTCCTTGACCTGGATGTTCATCTCTCTCACAAGACTTGGGAAGTTTTCTGCTATGATTTAATTAAATATGTTTAATTAAATGTTTAATTAACATGTCCCTTCTCTTCTCCTTTTGGAAAGCCCATAATACAAATATTTGTTCATCATAAATCCTGTAGGCTTTACTCATAATTTTTAAATTTTTGAAATAAAAGACTTGTTTTTGAGCTCAGAAACTCTTTTCTCTGCTTAGTCCAGTCTATTGTTGAAGCTCTCTTTTATATATTTTTATTTTATTCATTAATTTCTTCAGCTGTAGAATTTCTGTTTGTTTTTAAAATTATATTTAATCTCTTCATTAAATTTCTCATTAAAATCATAAATTGTTTCCCTGATTTTGTTGACTTGTATATCTGTATTCCCTTGTATCTCACTGCACTTTCTTAAGATTATTATTTTGAATTCTTCATATCTGATGGAAAAATCACATCTTTCAATTTTATGTAGTAGGTTTGATAAGAAAAGACTTATTTACATGAATGAGTCTTAGGGTGTAGGTTTGGTGTGGTGCATTGACCTTGGTTCTAGGTGGATACATTAGTGTAGGTTCCAAGTAGTTGCTTTAATTGTAATCCATACTAGTGGCAGTTGTGAGTTTCTCAGTGACCTAGGCTGAGGGAGTCTGTAGCAATCATGGTGTGCCTTTGCTAGTGGTGGGCTTGCTGGGCTGTTTCTCAGGTCAGGGATGCATTTGTGCACACAGTGGGTTGGCCAACTTAGGTTGTGGCTTATAGGGATTGGGGTCACGGGTCTGTTACTGTAACCAGGAATGTGAACATGTAGTTGTGTCTGCTGGGGACAGTGTGGAGCTGTCTCAAAGGCCTGGTATGTAGGTGCATGGCTGCTTAGCTGACATGAAGTCATGTCTGTTGGGTGCAACCCAAGGGACTGTTTCTCATGCTTGGAAAATAGTTGCACAGGTGCTCAGTTGGTTTGGGGGCATGTTTGCCAGGGATAGCCCACAGGGATGTTTCTCAGGCCCAGGATGAGGTAACATGACCTGGATGTAGGTCTGCTAAGGATTGCCAATGGGGATATTTCTTAGACCTTGAGCACAGTCATGGGGAATGTCAGTCTGGGGCATGTCAGTCAGGGGTAACTCATGGGGGTGTTACTCAGGAACTTACTGGGGATGCAGGGCCATTGGGAAGGTCAAGAGCATGTCTGTGGAAGGAAAGGGAACTTCGGAGTTTTTCCTCAGGTTCTGAGCATGGGTGTTCAGTTGTGCAGAGGCTCAGCAGAGGGTATACAGTGATTTGGCTGGTTCAAGGTAAGTGAGTTCACCCTGGGTAGGACTTGCTGATTGTTCCTATGACTGGAAGTGCAGCAACAGGGGTTGCTTTCTTTGCTGTGCAGGACCAGAATTGCAGCCAATGTTGGGCCCAAGATTTGTGCAGCTCACACTGTGGTTCAGCCACTATGTGTGGGCTTGGTATAATGAAGATGGAGCCAAGTGCTGAAAAGCTTCAGTGGCTACTGAACCCTAAGTCAGGGCACATTCTAGAGATGGCTCTGGTCTCAAGATGGTGCTATGCTGTAGCAGCTTGGTTCACAGTGGGTGGATGGGGTGAGGAGTGCACACTTTGTGCTTCAAATTTGGGGCAGTTCAGCATGAGAATTCCTAGCAGCCCTTCAAACTGGGTTTATTGCTTGTGAGGACTGTGGAATTCTCTAGTTGTAAGGACTGTACATGTTTTTGGTGGCAGTGAGGGTTGATGGGGATCTTCTGCTTTCTTTTTCCTCTTTTTCCTTTCTGACTCCAGGCAAATCTGATCTGGGTGGGGAGATGAGGCTGC
>NW_007253187.1:32549-43781 GCF_000164805.1 Carlito syrichta
CAGCCTCCCAAAGGCGCGGGATTACAGGCTGAGCCACCGAGCCCGGCTGGTTGAATTTTTAAAATGAAGGTTTTCCAGACTACCCCAGCCCACTGACCTGTTCTGTCCTCTGGAAGCACTTATGTTCTGCACTATTCATTTGACTTTTCTTTTTATGCAAATGGCCTGCCTACCAAGCTAGATTCTAAGCCCCTTGAGGGCAAGGAAAACTTGTCTCCCATTTATCTGTAACCTCAACACCTGGCACCCAACAGTAGGCATTGTCAAGTCTCAGAGCAGGTAAAGGGCCAAAGTTGCTGTCAGAGGGATGGGGGATAAACATACTCAAGAACTGACTGACCAGCTATTTGCTTTGCTCCCCAGGGGGCTGTTGTGGTTCCGACTATAAACAGTATGTGTTTGGCGGCTGGGCCTGGGCCTGGTGGTGTATCTCCGACACTCAGAGGTAAGCCCTTGGAGGTTCTGGAATCTGTCATCGGTGGGCAAGGGAGAAAGAGGTTTCCAATGTTTCCCCCTTCACCCCACAGGTCAGCTAGAGTATCTGCCATTTGCCACATTGTCTTCTGGGAAGTGGGGGCCACCTAAGCTGCGGGTGAGGTGGGTTGCACAGGGATGCAGGAGGTCAGGGATATGTCAGGAAGGTCTGTCATGGGTGCCTCCTCCTTAATGGGTGTTCTTTTTTCCATTGGAGGTGTGACATCATTTCTGTCCCAGAGAGTTCAGGGTCATACTCAGGCAGAATCTCAGTTTCCTGTTTCTAGCTCAAAGTTATTTGAGAGGTCTTAATTATATGCCCTGTTTGGGATGGGTGGATGAAGGGAGGAAGGGATGAAGAGACCCCAGACACACACCCTTACCTGTGCAAGGCCCTGTGACCATCCAGCCAGGGGCTAAATGACAGAGAATAGAGATACAGTCAAAAGTGGTTCTGTGAGCCAGGCTCGGTGGCTCAGCCTGTAATCCTGCGCTTTGGGAGGCTGAGGTGAGTGGATTGCCTGAGCCCGCGGGTTCGGGACCCGCCTGGGCAGTGAGACCTCATCTCTACAATAAATCAAAAATTAGCGGGGCGTGGTAGTGCGCGCCTGTAGTTCCAGCTACTTGGAAGGCTGAGGCGGAAGGATCACTGGAGCCCAGCAGGTCGAGGTTGCGGTGGCCGGGAGCAGCCACTGCACTCCAGTCTGGGTGACAGAGTGAGACTCCAACTCAAAAAAAAAAAAAAGTGCTTCTGTGACAGTGGTGAGTTAGAGACAAAGGGTGAGGATCTAATGAATTAATGCTAGTGCCAGGCGTGACAGGCTGGACCCCCTGAATCAGTATGGAAGGACTAGGGGAAGGGAGATTTCAGCTCCCCAGAGGGCCCACCCTCTGGCTCTACCTGCTATTATCTCCGGATCCCAGAGCAGAGCCACACCTGGCCTCTCCTGTCAGCCTCACTGCCCACCCAGGAGATGAGGCCTGTCAGCCACCTTTCCATGATCATTTCCTTCCTGATTATGGGAGTTGAAGTGGTCAGGGGGGAGTAGATCCTTCCTCTCCAGTACCCAGGCAGCAAGGGCTGCAGAGCTGTGAAGGTGTGGCATGTTGCAGGTGAGTTGTTCATCCCACAGGGGCAGTCTTGGAGGTTCCAGTGGAAACCCCTTCCACCCCGATCCCTACTAGCCAGCAGAGAGAAACCCGTATCTGCGCTGAGCTGCTAGCACTTGAGGCTCCTGGGAGTCTGAGGGTGCCTGCTAGGGTTGGGGGGTGGGTGGGCTCATGTCGCAACTTTTTATCTTCATGGATTTTTCAGAAACCCCTTCCACTGTCCCTTCTTTCCCTTCACTTTACCCTGCGTGAGGTGAGGGCTGCTGGGAGACTCTTCTAGTCCAGGGCCAAAAGCATCAGAGAGGAACAAATGTGGTTACAACTTCTACTCAAAAGGATCCTGGGCACTCCTGAGTGGGCCAGTTGGCCTGTCAGAAGTCATAGGGAGTCGTCTCCAGAGAGACTGCCACCCCACATGCCACACAGCCCCAGCACAACCAAGTATCTTGTCCAAACACTTCAACTTACAGCCAGAGACCTGCCCCATGCGGGCATCCACTGCTAGGGCAATACCCTTGCAGCCCTTTTTCCACATTCTTGATCTCCCACTCCCTCTTCTTGCTCCAAGGAGCAGAGCTCCAGGAGAGCCAAGTCTCGCTGACAGCGAGTTTGGAAGTAAGGGGGGGCGGAGCTTTCTATCTCTTCCTAAGAAACTGACCTCACACCCAGGTTACATATCCTCCCTCTTGTCTCACTTGCGGAGTCATCTGAACCTGGAGCCCTTCCCCATCTTGTTCCCTTTTCTCGGGGACAGGCCCTTCCCCAATCCCTAGCTTGCTTGGAGACATCTCCATAGGCTGGGAGGAGCCTCTCAGGTCAGAATAGAGGCTTCTAACTCAGCTGGGGGACTCAGCCTCCCTTTCAAGGTCCTTTCCACAGCCATGCTATGTGTTACCCACCCTCCAGATCAACCATTCTTCTTCCAGGCTTAGTAATGTCCCTTCTGCTGCACTTTGCTGCCACACTCTGTACTGTTCCAAGGCCCTGCTGGGGGCAGTGCTCCCCCCATTACCTGAGCAAGTTCTCCACCTCTGGCATCTGAGCTGCAGCCTCCCTTTTTCCCTTCCTTCCCTCCCTCCCTCCCTCTCTCTTTTTGCTGGTCTCCTTCTCCAGAAGAGAGTTGGTGGTTCCTGTCTGAGCCGGGTCGAGAGTTCCCTCAGGCCCAAGAGTACTAGTGTTAGGGGCTCAAATGAAGGCAGCCTTGGCATGTCTGCATGGCCAGAGCCCCAGGTGGACACTGTGAGGGCAGCCCCTCCCAGAGTTGGGCTGGGGACTCCACACTGCCTGCTGCTCCTCACCCCTGCATCCACTTGCTTCTGCCCCTTCACCCTCGGTTTCTGTTCTCCCTTCCTTCCTCTGGTTTAGGAAACCCTTCCACACTGTCTGCAGCCTGGCCTCCGCCTAATCTCCACCCTGCACACGTGCATACGCACACACACTGCCCTCAGGAGGCCCAGCCAGAGTGGGTCAAGGAGCTTCATGGCTCATTTTCTTTGCCAATAACCTCTCTTCATGTTACCAACTTTGGAAGTTCCCAAGTGACTTACTCCCTCATCTGCTAGTTGTCCCTGAATATTCTCCCAGGAGCAAACTTTCTACCCCAGCCATCCTTCACCCTCACCTCTGCCCACAGTCAGAAAATCCCACTTTTCTTTGGGCTTTTCTAGCCCTACTTGCCACCTTAACAGTATGTAGTACAAACCTTGAGATGTGCCCCGAGCAGGATTTGTTATTTGCTGAGGCTCATTAATACCCAGAGAGGCCTTCCCCTCCCGGTTTCTGGAAACACAGCTTCACCTGTGTTAGGAGGGTAGGCTAAGGCTAGGTCTCCCAGTTTGTGACAGGAATCTCTCCTGGGAAAGTGAGGCGGTGGGCAACCCGGATGCCCTATGCACAGGCCTCCCTACCTCAGGCCGTGGGTCGAGTTTGGAGAGGAGACAGAGGCCTCAGGCCAGCAAGGGGGTGTCACTGCTCTCCTGCAGCCCTAGGCTGAGCTGGCAGTGGGGGGTTGAAGAATTGAGAGCACCCTCACCCCGCCCCAGGCATCAGACATCGATGCTTGTCTGGTAACCACTGTGTGTATTTGCTGTGTCCCCTCCTACCCCTTCCTGTCCCTACCTCTCCCTACCCCCTGGCTGCTTCTCAGACTGTCTCTGGAGGTTATGACCATCCTGTGTCGCTGTGAGAATATTGAGACGTCGGAGGGGGTCCCGCTATTCGTAACAGGGGTTGCACAGGTAATAACCCACCTGCTTCCTCCTCTGTGTCTAACCTTCTCTCTTCCTGCCTGTGGGGCCTGGCAGGCAGGAGCCGGATGGACTCCCCTCCTGAAAGCGTGCCTCCCTCCCCTCTTTTTTCTCCTCTGCTGCTCTGGGTGCCAGGATAGATCCCAGGGCCCTTGCCCTTGCCCACTGGGGCTGCAAGTGGGGAAAGAGCAAGGCTTCTAGACGCTCTGCCCAAGTCTGCTAGGGAGTCCTTGTGTGCCAAGCCTTCATGAGCATGCAGCCATGGCTGGTGAACTCTATTCTTGGGCCAGGACATTAAGAAACTCCATGTGCTTTCTCTGTAATGTTTGGGTTCCCGTCTTCATTGCTTCATTTGCCAGCTCTCTGTTGACCACCTTCTCAGTTTCAGGCACGTGGAATATAGCAGCAAACATCAAACGCCCCTGCCCCCTCAGAGTTTGTGTGGGTCCCCAGACTGGAAGAGGCCTAAACAGCATCTTCCTCATCCCCCTCCCTTTGCACTAAATTGCCCTTCAGCCTGCTCCAGCAGAAATCCTGCACCACTACTCCCTTCTTCAGCCATCCTGCCATCTCTAATCAAGAAGGGGGCCATCTCCGTCTCATCAGCCCTTGTAGCCATGGGAGGGCGGGCTTCACAGAGGCCTGAGAAGCTCATAGCACTTTGTGTGGAATGGGTAGGATCCAGGCCTTCCTCAGCACCCCATGTGACACAGCCCTGTCCCCCTCCAAACCCACTACTGTTCTTGAAACATCTGCAAATGCCCAGATCCTTTTTAAACTGGGTGATTGTGGACCTTTGAGTCAGACTGGGCAGAACAACTCTTTCTAAGGTGAACATTTCTTGGTCAGGAGGCTCTGGTGTGACCCCAGCTTATGTTCCCGGTGTGACCCACCTAGGGCCCATACCAGAAGGTGGATTTCAGGTAGAGGGACCAGGCAGGGCTTCCCTGGCAAGGGGCAGGTGCAAGATCACTTCCGTCTCGGCCCAGCAGTGGGCCTCCTCCCAGCATGGAAGACAGTCAGGCAGAGCTTTCTAGGCAGCTTCCTGGGGCATCCTGGGGTGCTGAGTACACCTAGGGGCTGGGTGACTACCCCCAGGGAATGTTCAGATGACATCCATAGATGGCCTACACAGCAGGGCCTGGAGTACCAGCACTTATTGTTGTCCTAGGACATCACACACAACTCCACCTAGGAGTTCCCCACCTCTGCCAGCCCCAGACCACTCACAACCACTTCTCTTCTACTTCCTTTTCCTCACAATTCTAGCCAGGCCGACTTGAGCAGAGGATGTGTGTGCACATGTGTGGCCCACCTGTACTCCTTCCCCTGGAGTCACCTGCACCCGCCCTGCCCTGCCCCGTTCCCCCTCACACACTCTCAGCCACAACCCCTTGGAGAGTCCTCTCCCACCCTCCTCTTCACCAGGACCCTTGGTCTGCCCCAACTGGAGTAGTGAGGCACTGGACTCTTTCCCCACACCACCAGGCCCTGGGCCCCCAGACCCATGCCCCTGTTTTGCGTTTCTTGGCAGGATTTCCCTAGAGATTATGACGTTGCAGCCCCGCTGTGAGGACGTAGAGACGGCCGAGGGGGTAGCTTTAACTGTGACGGGTGTCGCCCAGGTATAGTAACTCAGCAGCCCTGCGCATGTCCGTTGAGCTGCCTCATCCCCATTCTGGGGTCTGGGGGGAGGAGGAGAGGACAGCAGCCAGGGGCAGTCTCTCTCCAGCACCCCTGCCCTGCCCCCCCTAAGAGAGGGCCAGTCGCCACCACTGGAACATGCTCGCTCAGCCCCTTGGCCACCCAGAAGAACTAACAGATACCCCTTCTCTCCTCAGAGGGCCCGCGAGGGACAGAACCAGTGCTGAGGGCTCCTGTCTCACTAACTCCCCCATTCTTTGCAGGTGTTGGAAATGCCAGGATTCCCGGCCTTCCCTGTTCCCTGAGTAGGGGGTCGGAGGAGTGGGGTCCAGAGGGAAAGGCCACATGAGGCAGAGGAGCTCTAGGCTCTAGAGTTCTGTTCCCTGCAAGGGACCTCGTGGGGGGCCTCCTGCCCTGACCCACCTCTCAGCTTCACAGGAGAGTGGGGTTCAGCTATGTCATAGGCCTCTGGCATGGGGATTAACTGAATATACCTCAAGAAGGAGAGGCACCCTCAGCTGCATCCCCCTGGACCTGTCTTCTGCCCTATCTAGGCTCTTTCCTTGTCTGTCTGTCTGTGTCCCTATTGCTCATTCTCCTTTTCGTTCTCTGTACCCCTCAGCCTGAGATTCTCCCACATGTGGGGAGCCTGTGAGGGGAAAATTGGCTAGTGAGGGAACAGTGGACTGGAGGGATGGGGAGGTGAGCCCCCAAATGCCCTGGAGACAGGCCTTGTCAGGGCCTGGGGCGGCCAGTAAGGATGAAGTTTCTCAGTGTAAAAATTTCTTTTGCTGCTGTCTCCCTGCTAAGGGCCTCAGATTCTAGCCCTCAGGGCCTCCAGGTCTGAAAAAGGAGGGGAGGGCACAGCCACCACCCTCCATACCTCTGGGTCTGGGGCCTTCATCTGCCTCCCTCCAGCCTGGCTGAAGCACTTCTGTGACCACTGGCAGGTGAAGATCATGACAGAGAAGGAGCTCCTGGCCGTGGCCTGCGAGCAGTTCCTGGGCAAGAATGTGCAGGACATCAAGAACGTCGTCCTGCAGACCCTGGAGGGGCATCTGCGCTCCATCCTCGGTGAGGCCCTGTCCAGCCTTCCAGGAGCCTCAGGGGTCCCCAGGCCAGGGCCAGGGAGTCATGCAGGGCTGGGCAGGGGCATGTTCCACTGAGATTTCAAGCGGAGACATTTTTCCCTCAGGTGAGGGATGGGGGGGCTGTCTGTCTACTCAGGAACCTGGCACTGCCTGGAACACTTTTCTTTATCCAGCCTGAACTCTGAAGAAGGAGGCTCGGTGTTAAACACTGTTGAGAAAACACCCCAGGAAGACCCAGCTCAGACTGCATGACCCCTGCATGCACCCAAACCTCTACACATATGCCTGCTCCCTTTCCCAACTGACTGGGCCCCTGGGGAGCCAACCCATGATCCCTACGCTCCCAGGGACCCTGACTGTGGAGCAGATTTATCAGGACCGGGACCAGTTTGCCAAGCTGGTACGGGAGGTGGCAGCACCTGATGTTGGCCGCATGGGCATCGAGATCCTCAGCTTCACCATCAAGGTACAGTGTGATGGGAAGGCTGAATCCCTTAGCGTCCATCTGGGGCATGGGACATGGCTGAGGGGGCATCTTTGTGTCTGTGTCTCCCTTTCTTCCCCAGGATGTATACGACAAAGTAGACTATCTGAGCTCCCTGGGCAAGACGCAGACTGCTGTGGTGCAGAGAGATGCTGACATTGGTGTGGCTGAGGCTGAGAGGGACGCAGGCATCCGGGTACATGAGATTTCCTTCCCACTCCCAGAGACAAGAAGCTTAGGGGTGATGAGACCGTGGTCACTCAAGGGACCTTCTACTCATTCACCTGCCCCTTCTGCTCCCAGGAAGCCGAGTGTAAGAAGGAGATGCTAGACGTGAAGTTCATGGCAGACACCAAGATCGCCGACTCCAAGCGAGCCTTTGAGCTGCAAAAGTCAGCCTTCAGTGAGGAGGTCAACATCAAGGTGAGAGGCTAGAGGGCATCCGGGGCTGGGGTTCAGGCCTCAGGACTTGGTGGCTAGCCTCTAACGTGCTGGCCACCTCTTGCCACAGACTGCTGAGGCCCAGTTGGCCTACGAGCTGCAAGGGGCCCGGGAGCAGCAGAAGATCCGGCAGGAAGAGATTGAGATTGAGGTTGTGCAGCGCAAGAAACAGATTGCAGTGGAGGCACAGGAGATTCTGCGCACAGACAAGGAGCTCATCGCCACCGTGCGCCGGCCTGCAGAGGCCGAGGCCCACCGCATACAGCAGATTGCTGAAGGGGAAAAGTGAGAGCCACCCCCAGGGCCAGGTCGGGTTAGCCAGGCTCCTCTGCCATTAATGTACTCCCTCCACTCTCCTGGCCACAGCTTGGAAGCCACTTCTCCCAGGTCTGCTTATTCACTGTGAAGTGAGAATATTCCCACCTCCCCCTAGGCCTGTCATTAGGAAGACTCAAATCAGATCAAGGAGGCTCAAGTGCCTGATGTAGTGCTTGGCACAGAGGGCATCCTGGTTAGTACCCCTTCCCACGTGTAGCCGGGAGCCAGTGGTCTCTCCCTGGCTAGATCCAAAAGGCCAGGGCACCCCTTAAATGTCTCCCACCCCTGACAGCCTCCAGAGCAGAGGGTTTGATGGCCCCCAGGCAAAGCTCATGGGGACTTTGCATGCACTTCCCACTAATCCTGGCCGGCCTGGGCTCCCTCAGGGTGAAGCAGGTCCTCTTGGCACAGGCAGAGGCTGAGAAGATCCGCAAAGTTGGGGAGGCAGAGGCGGCAGTCATCGAGGCGATGGGCAAGGCAGAGGCTGAGCGGATGAAGCTCAAGGCTGAAGCCTACCAGAAATATGGAGACGCAGCCAAGATGGCCTTGGTGCTGGAGGCCCTGCCCCAGGTGAGGCTCCCAACCCAGGCTGGGACCCAAGGTTCAAGAATCCTCACTTGACTAGCTGGGCAAGTGCCAGAAGTGTTCTGGGCCTTGTCAGTGACACAGCGACAGACGGCTAGAAGGATCAAATGGGGAGAGTAATCAGCAAGGAGCCAGGCACCCTGCAGCAGGCCTAGGCCACCCCTGACCTGCTAGGCCTCTCTTGTCAAGGCTTGCAATTAAGGCCCACCCTGGGTGCTTTGTGGTTTGGGTGAGTTGGAGAAGGGCGGGAGAGATGCTGGACGGGGCAGGGGATGGACTCAGAGCACCGACCAAGGTCTCTTCTCACTCCACTTCCTAGATTGCCGCCAAAATCGCTGCCCCTCTGACCAAAGTTGATGAGATTGTGGTCCTCAGTGGGGACAACAGCAAGGTCACATCAGAAGTGAACCGACTGCTGGCTGAGCTGCCTGCCTCTGTGCACGCCCTCACGGGTGTGGACCTATCTAAGGTGTGTACCTACCTAACTGGGATGGGGCTGCCTGGGCAGCCCATTGGACTGGCCCAGGCAGAGTGGTCTGGGACCTCATGGCGTCTCCCATCCTTACAGATACCCCTGATCAAGAAGGCCACCGGTGCGCAGGTGTGAGACCCCTGCAGGCCCACACCCTTCAGCAGCCACCCGCCCCTCCCTCCAGGACCTGTTTTAATACCACAGGGACAACGGGAACGTTACTGCTGGTGCCTTATTTTGTGGGGACCAGAAGTGCTGCGTGTTCAGGCCACCTCTGGCTGTCTTTCCTTCTCTCCTGTCTCAGTCCACCTCCTCCTTTTCCTCTCCTCTAGCCCACACCCTCACTTTCACTGCCATGTTCATCTAGTCTCTCATCTTCCTGTGTCTCTTCCTTTGTCCGTCTTTTTCTCTCCCTCTCTCCTCCCACCCCCTATACACATCGTGTCGTTTAAGCTGAAGATGTTATCATCAATGTCTGTCTGTGGGGGGTGGCCCCGCTGCTCCTCAGAATCCTGGTGCCTTGAAGTTCTCCATGCATCTGTCCGTCCTCCCTGTGGCCCTGGCCAGAGCTCAGCATGGGTGCCGGGGCTCTGGGTAGGACGGTCACCCTCCCCTCTCCCGGACTGGTCTTTCCAGCCCTAAACTTTGCCCCAGAAAGCCCATGGCCTCACCTGCTCCTGCCCCTCAAGGCCTAGGGCAGCCATGGCCTGTAGGGCCCAGAGCCATTGCTCTTCCCCTCACCCCTCCCCAGGCCCAGGCCGGCACTCATACCCTGCCCTTCTCTCCCTTACCCCAGGGGCACAGAGACAAGGCCTCCTATCCATAGCAGCTTCCTCAGTTACTACTGCCTTAGGAGGCCCCTGCTTGTGCTCAGGGAAGCCCTCTTCATGGGCATGTCCCTGCTAAGGGGGTGGGGCTTGGTCCCAACTGTGCTAAGCCTTCCTGGGATCAGTGTCTAGCCCTGCTGGGGACAGGAAAGTGTGTAGACCCTCTTCCTACTAGGGCTGCACTCTCCTGGGTTTGGGCCCTTCCAGTGGGCAAGGCTGTGCCAACCCTGTACAGAATCAAGTGCTATAGACTGGCCAGATCCCATACCCCTTGTGCCATCTTTCTTCCTGGCCAGAGTGATGTGTACCAGCCATGGGGAAGCAGCCCAATCCTCTGCCTTCTTTCTCCAGTGGAGGCAGAAGAGCCCAGGGCCCAAGCATCCTGGCAGGGGTGCTGTGGGTGTCCTATGGTCCCAGTTCCCCAACCCCAGCCCGCCCCAGCCTGTGTAGCTGTTCCTGCATGTGGATGCTGCATGTCTGGTCTGGGGCCTGATTGTTGCACTGCCCCACTGCCTGTCCCTTCTGGTGAAATAAAGATCTCTTAATGCTGACCCCTGTGTTGTGTCTTCTGTAAGAAGAGAGATTAGGAACCAAGAACCAACCCGGTCCCCCGCCCAAACGCCCCTTCAGCCTCAAGGCTGCTCTTAGCCTGTTCTTCCCCACCCTAGCCACTGGGAGGCACCAGCACACTGGCCTTGCCCCCGGTAGCAGCCCGGGGCATGACTGCCATCGGCCAAAGTGCTGAGGCCCTGAACGGTGGCAGCCCTGAACGGTGGCAGACCTGTCTCGATTGCAGGCAGAAGGTGGAGGGGGCGACCAGGTTTGCTTTACCTCTGAAGCCCACCTCTCAGGCTTTAGACTATGAACTCTGAAGTCAGACTGCTTCAGTGTGGATTTCAACTGCTGTTTGTTACCTGTGTAATATTGGGCAAGTAACTTCATCTTTCTGGGCCTCAATATTATGAGTCATTTTACAAATTTATCAAATGTTTGCCATGTACCAGGCATTGTCTTAGACACCAGGGAGACTACAGTGAACACAACAAATGCCTAGTTTTGGTGGGGGGTTTTGAGTCGAAGTCTCTGTTACTCAGGCTGGAGTGCAGTGGCACGCTTCCGGCCACCGCAGCCTTGACCTACTGGGCTCAGGCGATCCTTCTGCCTCAGCCTTCCAAGTAACTGGAACTAGAGGCACGCCCCACCACGCCTGGCAATTTTTTGATTTATTGTAGAGATGAGTTCTCACTAAGTTTCCCAGGCTAGTCTCAAACCCCTGGACTCAGGCAATCCTTTCACCTCAGTCTCCCAAAGTCCTGGGATCACAGGCTTGAGCCACCATGCCCAGCCCAAATACTTAGTTTTTATTTATTTTTAAAAATTCATTTAGGAGCTAGGCTCAGTGGCTCAGCCTGTAATCCCGCGCATTTGGGAGGATGAAGTGAGTGGATTGCTTGAGCCCGCGGGTTCAAGACCTGCCTGGGCAACTTGGGGAGACCTCATCTCTACAATAAATCAAAAATGAGCCAGGTGTGGTAGTGCA
>NW_007253187.1:43801-46142 GCF_000164805.1 Carlito syrichta
GAGTGCAGGGGCACGCTCATGGCCACTGCAGCCTTGACCTGCTGGGCTCAGGTGATCCTTCCGCCTCAGCCTTCCAAGTAGCTGGAACTACAAGCACACGCTCCCACGCCCAGCTAAATTTTTGATTTATTGTAGAGACAAGGTCTCACCAAGTTGCCCAGGCTGGTCTCAAACCCCTGGACTCAGGCAATCCTCTCATCTCGACCTCCCAAAGTGCTGGGATTACAGGCTTGAGCCACCACATCTGGCATCCTCCCCCATCTTAAGGCTCATGCCAAGTTACAGTCTAGAAGGTGCTCCGGGAAGATGAAGAGAAGTGATAGACGCTTTGCTAGCAGAATCATCGATTCAAGCTATGTTGCAAAAAACGATCCATTTTAGCAAGAGAAAGGATTTGATTGGTAGAGATTATCCTCAGAGAAAACTAAAACCCTCTCTCTCACATGCAAAACTCCTCCACTTCCACTGAGAAAAAAACTTGAAAGAATATTTGGCTGAAAGCCTTGGGTAGAGAAGTAAAATGACTCTGGGGTGGGGATGGGAGAGGGGATGTGGGGGGGAAGGGAGAGAACAAGGAAAAACCAGAGCAGATTTGTGGTGCCGCTGAGCTGGGTCTACACTGTTCTTGAGATTCCGACTGTCCAGGAGATTGTCTAACGATGAGGCTTCACCTTCCATCTTTCAAATGGTAACTCTTATTACATTTAGTTTTAACTTTTTATTTTTAGAGACATACATAGGGAGACCTCATCCCTACAAAAGAATCAACAAATTACTTGGGAGTTACAGTTACTTGGGAGGCTGAGGCAGGAGGATCGCCTGAGCTCAGTAGGTCATGGCTGTGGTGAGCCATGGACATGCCACTGCACTCCACCTTGGGTGCCGGAGTGAGACCCCAACTCACCCCCCAAAAAAAGGATAAGGGCGATGGCTCACACCTGTAATCCCAACGTTTTGGGAGGCTGAGGTGGGAGGATCCCTTGAGTCCAAGAGTTCAAGGCTGCAGTGAGCACTACTGCATTCCCGCCTGGATGACAGGGGAGACCCAACTCAAAAAATAAAATAAGCCGGGCTCGGTGGCTCAGCCTGTAATCCCGCGCCTTTGGGAGGCTGAGGTGAGTGGATTGCCTGAGCCCGCGGGTTCGAGACCCGCCTGGGCAATTTGGTGAGACCTCATCTCTACAATAAATGAAAAAATCAGCCGGGTATGGTAGTGCGTGCCTGTAGTTCCAGCTACTCGGAAGGCTGAGGTGAAAGGATCGCCGGAGCCCAGTAGGTCAAGGCTGCGGTGGCCGGGAGCGATCACTGCACTCCAGTCTGGGCGACAGAGTGAGACTCCAACTCAAAACTAAATAAATAAATAATAATAATAATAAAATAAATAAAATTCATTTAGTTCAAAACATGCTAAATGCTTGACTTTTAGAGCTTACATTCAGGTATAAACAATATTTTAAAAATATAGCATAGCCAGGCATGGTGGTTCATGCCTGTAATCCTAGCACTTTGGGAGGTCAAGGCAAGAGAATTGCCTGAGCCTCATAGCGAGACCTTGTCTCTACAATAAATCAGAAAATTAGCCGGACATGGTGGCGCACACCTGTAGTTCCAGCTACTTGGAAGGCTGAAGTGGAAGGATCATCTGAGCCCAGCGTGTTGAGGCTGCGGTGGCCATGAGGGTGACTGCACTCCAGCCTGGGTGACAAGGTGAGACTGATACAAAAAAAAATACAGCATGTTAGATAATGGTAAGTAGCAAGGAATATAAATCAGAAAATAGGAAATGTGGAAGGGTGCTGAAATTAAATTTAGACTGTCCAAAGATGGCCTCATTGAGAAAGTATCACTGAATAAAGTGAAGGAATGAGCCATGCAGACACAAAGGAAGAGCTTTCCATCCAAAGGTCCTGAGGTGGGAGTGTATCTGGCATGAATCAAGGAATAGCAAAGTCAGTGTGTTTGGAAGCAAATAAGTGAGTCAGAGTATCAGTAGATGAGGTCAGGATGAACCTTGTTTCCAGATCATGTGAAACCTTAATAAAGCATATTTTGGCCTTTAAGATAGGAAACCACTGAAGGACTTTGACAGAGGGATGATGTGATCTGACACATCTCAAGATCATTCTAGGCTGGGCGTGGTGGCTCATGCCTATAATCCCAGCACTTTAGGAGGTGGAGGTGAGAGGATTACCTGAGCCCATGGGTTCAAGACCAGCCTGGGCAACTTGGCAAGACCTCGTCTCTACAATAATTTTAAAAATTAGCTGGTTAGCTGGGCTCGGTGGCTCAGCCTGTAATCCCACGCCTTTGGGAGGCTGAGGTGAGTGGATTGTCTGAGCCC
>NW_007253187.1:46162-49043 GCF_000164805.1 Carlito syrichta
TTCTCCGAAGGCTGAGGCGGAAGAATCGCCGGAGCCCAGCAGGTCGAGGCTGCAGTGGCCGGGAGCGGCCACTGCACTCCAGTCTGGGCGACAGAGTGAGACTCCAACTCAAAAAAAAAAAAAAATTAGCTGGCTCTGGTGACGCACGCTTCTATTTCCAGCTACTTGGAAGGCTGAGGTAGAAGGATCCCCAGAACCCAGGAGGTCCAGGTTGTGGTGTGGCCGTAAGCATGCCACTGCCCTCCAGCCTGAGTGACAGAGACACTGATGCAAAAAGAAAAAAATTTCAAACCATAAAGCTTATGGAACAAACGGAATTTTTTTTTTTTTTTTAGTAGGAGTCTCACTCTTTTGCCCAAGCTGGTGTGGTGCAGTGGCACACTCAGGGCCACAACAACCTCGACCTGCTGGGTTCGGGCGATCCTTCCACCTCAGCCTTCCAAGTATCTGGAACAATAGGTATGCACAACCATGCCCAGCTAAATTTTTTTTTTTTTTGAGTCAGTCTCACTCTGTCACCTGGGCCGGAGTGCAGTGGCACGCTCATGGCACCGCAGCCTCGACATGCTGGGCTCAGGTGATCCCTCTGCCTCAGCCTTCCAAACTGGAACTACAGGCATATACCACCATGCCCAGATAATTTTTTGATTTATTGTAGAGATGAGGTCTCGCCAAGTTGCCCAGCCTGGTCTTGAATTCCTGGGCTCAGGCAATCCTCTCACCTCAGCCTCCCAAAATGCTGGGATTATAGGAGTGAGCCACCGTGCCTGATCTTTTTTTTCTTTTTTTTAATTTATTTATCTTAGAGATGAGGTCTCACTGTGTTACCCAGGTTGGTCTTTAACCCCTGGGCTCAAGCAATCCTCTCACCTCAGCCAGGAATGTTTTTATGACCTCGACATAGGAAAGATTTCTTAAGACAAA
Source organism: Carlito syrichta (assembly GCF_000164805.1). NCBI lineage: Eukaryota > Metazoa > Chordata > Mammalia > Primates > Tarsiidae > Carlito > Carlito syrichta. The sequence goes on from NW_007253187.1 coordinate 47,087, forward strand.
TTATTTTTTAATTTTACAAACCATAAAAGAATAATTTGATATATTGAGCCATCAAAATACATCTCTGGGTTGGATGCAGTGGCTCACACCTATAATCCCAGCACTTTGGGAGACTTAGGTGAGAGGATTGCCTGAGCCTGTGGGTTTGAGACCAGGCTGAGCAACTTGGCAAGACCTCATCTCTACAATAAATAAAAAATAATAATTAGCCAGGCAAGGTGGCATGTGCCTGTAGTTCCAACTACTTGGAAGGCTGAGGCAGAAGGATCACCTGAGCCCAGCAGGCCAAGGCTGTGGTGGCCATAAGCGTGCCACTGCACTCCAGCCTGAGAGACAGAGTGAGGCTCCAACTCAAAAAAAAAAAAAAATAGCCAGGCTCGGTGGCTCAGCCTGTAATTCCACGCCTTTGGGAGGCTGAGATGAGTGGATTGCCTGAGCCCGCGGGTTTGAGACCCGCCTGGGCAGTGAGACCTCATCTCTACAATAAATCAAAAAATCAGCCAGGCGTGGTAGCGCATGCCTGTAATTCCGGCTACTTGGAAGGCTGAGGCGAAAGGATCACCAGAGCCCAGCAGGTCGAGGCTGCGGTGGCCAGGAGCGGCCGCTGCACTCCAGTCTGGGCGACCGAGTGAGACTCCAACTCAAAAAAAAAAAAAAAAATCTCTGTTCATCAAAAGAAAATTAAGAAAATGAAAAGGCAGGCTGAGGAAAAAATATTTACAATACATGTATCTAACAAAGGACTTGTATCCCATATATAAAAAGAGCTCCCACAAATCAGTAACAGGGAGACAACCCAATACAAACTACTCTGAATGTCCTGCTGAGACTAGAATGAAGAGAGACAAGGGAAGCAGCAGGGAGACCAGTTGGTTCTCAACAGTATTGCAAGAATACAGCCAAAATATGACGCCAACTTGAACCAATGGGGCTGCTGAGAAGCCCTCAGATTCTGGATATAGTTTTAACAGGAGTTGCTAACATATTGCATATAAGAGAAAAAGAGAAATCAAGAATGCCTCCAATATGTCATGTCCATGAATTTGAGGATTCAGTATTGCAAAGTTATAAATTATCCCAAATTTCACTACAATTCCAATCAAAACCCCAAGAGGGCTGAGCATGGTGATTCATGCCTGTATCTCACCACTTTCAGAGGCCAAGGCAGATGGATTGCTTGAGCCCTGACATTCAAGACAGCCTGGGCAACATAGTCTATCTCTACAAAAAATTAAAACAGGCCAGGCTCAGTGGCTCAACCTGTAATCCCAGCGCTTTGAGAGGCCGAGGTGAGTGGATTGCCTGAGCCTGCAGGTTCGAGACCTGCCTGGGCAACTTGGCGAGACTTCATCTCTACAATAAATTTAAAAAAAATTAGCCGGGCATGGTAGCGTGAGCCTGTAGTTCTAGCTACTTGGAAAGCTGAGGCAGAAAGATCACCAGAGCCCACCAGGTCAAGGCTGCAGTGGCTGGAAGCATGCCACTGCACTCCATCCAGTCTGGGTGACAAAGTGAGACTCCAACTCAAAAAAAAAACAAAAAAAAAAAACCTTAAAACAAATTAACCGGATGTGGTGGTGCACACCTGTAGTTCCAGCTCCTCAGGATGCTAGTGGAAGGATGGCCGGAGCCCAGGAGCTCAGGGCTGATATGAGCTGTGATGTGGACTATGATAATCATGATCAGGCCACTGCACTCCAGCCTGGACAACAGAGTGAGACCCAGCTCAAAACAAAACCAAACGAAAAAACCCCAAGAGATTTTTAACAGGCAACTATGAGAATTGCGAGGGCTCTAGGAAAATGCTGAAGGGCCAAGAATAAGTAAGATGTACTTTTTGTGTGTGTGTGTATGTCGGAGTCTCACTCTGCCGCCCAGGCTGGAGTGCAGTGGCACACTCACAGCCACCACAGCCTCGACCTGCTGGACTCAGGTGATCCTTCCGCTTCAGCCTTCC
>NW_007253187.1:49395-50869 GCF_000164805.1 Carlito syrichta
CTTGAACCCGCGGGCTCAGGCAATCCACTCACCTCAGCCTCCCAAAGGCACAGGATTACAGGCTGAGCCACCGAGCCCGGCTGATGTACTTCTAAAAGAGCAGAACTGGAGGATACAAACTATCAGGTGTCAGATCTTAATGTTTTAGTAATGAAGACTGTGATATTGGCACATGGCAGAAGTAACAAGAACGGAAGTTCAGAAATAGATGCAAACATACATGGACACTCTTTCTATTTATTTATTTATTTACTTCTTTATTTATTTTGAGTCTGTGTCTCACTGTCACCCAGTCTGGAGTGCAGTGGCACACTCACAGTCACCACAGCCTTGACCTGCTGAGCTCAGACTCTTCTTCCACCTCAGCTTTCCAAGTAGCTGGAATTACAGCTGAGTACCACCACACCCCACACCCAGCTAATTTTTTGATTTATTGTAGAAACGAGATCTCTCCAAGTTGGCCAGTCTGGTCTCAAACCCCTGGGCTCAGGCAATCCTGTCACCTCTACCTCCCAAAGTGCTGGGATTACAGGCGTAAGCCACCCTGCTGGGCTCTTTATTATTATTATTATTATTTTTTTGAACCAGTCTCACTCTGTTGCCCAGACTGGAATGCAGTAGTGCAATAATAGCTCACTGTAGCCTTGAACTCCTAGGTTCAAGCAATCTTCCCACCTCAGTCTCCCAAATAGCTAGGGCTACAAGTACTTGCCACCATGCCTGGCTAGTTTTTTTTAATTTTATTTTAAAATTTAACATAGCAAGATCTTGCTATGTTACCCAGGGTAGTTTTGAACTTCTGGGCTTAAGTGATCCTCCTGCTTTGGCTTCCCAAAGTGCCAGGATTACAGGTGAGAGCCACTATGCTTAGTCCATGGACATTTTTATGACAAAATGGAGCTATGGAGAGAGGACAGTCTTTTTTTTTTTTTTTTTTTTTTAGAAAGCAGGATTTATTGAGAGGACAGAAAAACTCCCATAGTGAGAGGGGACCCGAGGGGGTTGCCCAAGGACAGTTTTTTCAATAAAACATACTGAGTATATCAGTACGCGAAAAAAGTGATTCTTGACCCCAACCTCAAACTGCACAAAATCAGTTCCAGATGGAGTGTAGATCTACAGGTGAAAAATAAGACAATGAACTGGGCGCAGTGGCTAACGCCTATAATCCCAGCACTTTGGGAAGCTGAGGGGAGAGGATTGCCTGAGCTCAGGGGTTCGAGACCAGTCTGGGCAACTTGGCAAAATCTCATCTCTACAATAAAACAAAAAATTGCCGGGCTTGGTGGCTCAGCCTGTAATCCCGCGCCTTTGGGAGACTGAGGTGACTGGATTGCCTGAGCCTGCGGGTTCGAGACCCGCGGCAGCAAGACCTCATCTCATCTCTACAATAAATCAAAAAAATCAGCCGGGAGTGGTAGCGCATGCCTGTAATTCTGGCTACTTAGAAGGCTGAGGCGGAAGGATTGCCGGA
>NW_007253187.1:50889-53842 GCF_000164805.1 Carlito syrichta
AAAAAAAAAAAAAAAAAAATCAAAAAAATTAGGCGAGCATGATAGCACATGCCTATAGTTCTGGCTACTTGGAAATCTGAGGTGGAACACAGACTTTTTTTTTTTTTGAGTCGAAGTCTCATTCTGTTGCCTGGGCTGGAATGCAGTGGCACACTCATGGCCACCGCAGCCTCAACCTTCTGGGCTCAGGCTATCCTTCCACCTCAGCTTCCAAGTAGCAGGAACTACAAACACATGCCACCGCGCCCAGCTAATTTTTTGATTTATTGTAGAGACGAGGTCTTACCAAGTTGCTCAGGCTGGTCTCAAACCCCTGGGCTCAGCCAGTCCTCTCGCCTTGGCCTCCCAAAGTGCTAGGATCACAGGCGTGAGCCACCATGCCCGGTTCTCCATATTATTTCTTTTTTCTTTTTTCTTTTTTTTTTTTTTTTTTGAGTTGGAGTCTCACTCTGTCACCCAGACTGGAGTGCAGTGGCCGCTCCCGGCCACCACAGCCTCGACTTGCTGGGCTCCGGCGATCCTTCCGCCTCAGCCTTCCAAGTAGCCGGAACTACAGGCGCGCACTACCACGCCCGGCTGATTTTTTGATTTATGGTGGAGATGAGGTCTTGCCAAGTTCCCCAGGCGGATCTCGAACCCGCGGGCTCAGGCAATCCACTCACCTCAGCCTCCCAAAGTGCTGGGATTACAGGCTGAGCCACCGAGCCCAGCTTCCATATTATTTCTTACAACTGCATGTGAATCTACAATTATCTCAGCAAAAATTTCAATTTAGACTTACACACAGACCCATTAAGAGAATGAGAAGGCAAACCTTAGAGTAATGGCAAAAAATGTTTGCAATACATATGTCTGGGGGAAAAAACTAGAATTCAGAATATCTTTTACCAACCAATAAGGAAAGAGACATAATTCAGCAGAAAAATAGTCAAATGACAAGCTCAGGCACTACACAGAATGTCCAATAGATATATGAAAATATGTGTGGCAGATTGTATTTTCCAAAGATAGTGGCAACAATATCTTCCATCCCACATGTTCCTCTTACAGTGTGACTTTGACAGTCCTTCCAATTAGAGGTAGAGCCTGAGCCTCCTTCCCTTGAAACTGGGTGGATTTTTGTGACTATCTAGGTCAATATGCAGAAATGACACTATGTGACTTTTTTGGGGGGGGTTGGGTCTCACCTTATAGCCCAGGTTGGAGTGCAGTGCAAATCATGGCTCACTGCAGCCTTGACCCAACCTCCCAACTTCTGGGCTCAAGCAATTCTCCCACCTCAGCTTCCCAAAGTGTTGGGATTACAGGCATGAACCACTGCGCCCTGCCAGACACTATGTGACTTCTGAGGCTAGATGATAAAAAGAGACATAGCTTCTGCTTTATTTGTTGTAATACTCTCTCTTTAAGCCTTCAGCCACCACGTAAGCAGTATGACAGTTCTGAGGTCACTATACTGTGAGGAAGCCCAGACCAAGAGACTACAGGGATAGGCCCTGGACTACATAAAGAGAGAAAGGTACTTGGCCAGGCCCCAGTTGCTGTGGCCTCCATCTGGCTGCATCTGCATGCTAGATCCCAAGCCAGATATGCCCAGCCAGCCTCCTAAAATCCAGACTCCTGAAACTGTGTGAGGTAGTAAATGGACTGTTCATTGTTTAAGCTTCTAAGTTTGGGGCGACTTGTTACTCAGTAATGAATAACCAGGAATAGCATGCATAACATAGTTAGTCATCAGGGAAATGCAAATTAAAACCAAAATGAGATATCACTACACACCCACCAGAATGACTAAAATGGAACAAAAAAGTAACAATATCAAGTGTGGGTGAGAATGTGGAGCAATTGGAACTTCCATACACTGTTGGTAAAAATGTATGTTGATACAACCACATTGAAAACTTGTTTGACAGAATCTACTACAGCTGAACATAAGCGTACACTTTGACCCAACCATTCCACTCCCAACAATATGCATACATGTCGGTACAAGAATGGTCATAGTAGTATTATGAATAATAGCCCCAAATTCAAATAACCCACATGTTCATCAATGGTAGAATGAAATAAGTTTATTATAGTCATGAAATTGAATTGTATGCAGTACTGAATATAAATGAACTACTGCTATATGAAACAACTTGAATGAACCTTGCAAACATTGTTTTCAGTAAAAGAAGCCAGACGTAGAATAATACATATTGTATCATTCCATTATATAAGTCTAAAAAGCAGACAAAGCTAATCGATGGCAATGGAAGTCAGGATAAGCCAGGCATGGTGGCTCACTCCTGTAATCCCAGTACTGAGGCTGAGGCAAGAGGATTGCCTGAGCTCACGGGTTGGAGACCAGCCTGGACAACATGGTGAGACCTTGTCTCTACAATAAATCCAAAAAAATTAGCTGAGTGTAGTGGCACATGCCTATAGTTCCAGCTACTTGGAAGACTGAGGCGGAAGGCTTGCCTGAGCCCAGCAGGTCCAGGCTCCAACCTGGGCAACAGAGTGAGACTCCAACTCAAAAATAATAATAATAAATAAATAAATAGCCTCCAAGATTTTTGTCCTGTCTGGAAGAATGGAGCTGCTATTTACTGAAGTGAGAAAAACATCTGAAGGAGTAGATTTGAGGTGGGATCAGGACCTCAGTTTTGAATGTGTTAAGCTTGAAGTCCCTATGAGAAAAATTGGCGAGTAGGAGGTTCACTCTACATGTTGCTTTAGGGAAGAGGCTTAGGCTGGAGACACAGATTAGGGATTCCCCAGAATGTAGATAATGCCTAAAGCTCTTTAACAAGATGAGATCACCAAAGGAATGTGTGTAGGAAGAAATAATAGGCTCAGTTTTGAGCCTGGGGCGTTCTGGTGTTTTCTTTTTTTGAGTTGGAGTCTTACTCTATCACCCAGACTGGAGTGCAGTGGCCGCTCCCGACCACCGCAGCCTCGACCTGCT
>NW_007253187.1:54100-63721 GCF_000164805.1 Carlito syrichta
GGGTTCGAGACCAGCCCGGGCAACTTGGTGAGACCTCATCTCTACAATAAATAAAAAAATAACCTGGGTGTGATAGAGCGCGCCTGTAGTTCCAGCTACGTGGAAGGCTGAGGTGGAAGGATTGCCTGAGCCCAGCAGGTCGAGGCTACGGTGACCGTGAGTGAGCCACTGCACTCCAGCCTGGGTGACAGAGTGAGACTCCAACTTAAAAAAAAAAAAATAGCCAGGCTTGTTGGCTCAGTTTGTAATCCCAGCAGTTTGGGAGACCGAGGCAAGTGAATTGCCTGAGCCTGCAGGTTCGAGACCAGCCCGGGCAGCTTGGCAAGATCTCCTCTCTACAATAAGTCAAAAATTAGCCCAGCATGGTAGCATGCGCTTGTAGTTCCGGTTACTCGGAAGGCTGAGGCAGAAGGATTGCTAGAGCCCAGCAGATCGACGCTAGAGTGGCCGTGAGCATGCCACTGCCCTCCAGCCTGGGGGACGGAGTGAGACTCCAACTCAAAAAAAACAAAACAAAAGGTTGCTCCTGCACCCTTGAATAAACCTTCCTCTGCTCCTAAAAAAAAAGGTTCGTAGTGGGGTTGTTGTAAGAACTGTTCAGCGGCTGGGCTCGGTGGCTCAGCCTATAATCCCAGCACTTTGGGAGGCCAAAGTGAGTGGATTGCCTGAGTCCGCGGGTTTGAGACCCGCCTGGGCAACTTGATGAGACCTCACCTCTACAATAAATAAAAAATTAGCCAGACGTAGTAGCGTGCACCTGTAGTTCCAGCTACTTGAAAGGCTGAGGCGGAAGGATTACCGGAGCCCAGCAGGTCGAGGCTGCATGGCCGGGAGCAGCCACTGCTGCACTCCAGTCTGAGTGACAGAGTGAGACTCCAACTCAAGAAAAAAAAAAAGAACTATTCAGCATCAAGTGTAGTTCTTTGTGAGCACTTATTGTATATAGCTGGCATTATTATTATTATTTTTGAATTGGAGTGTCACTGTGTCGCCCAGGCTGGAGTGCAGTGGCACACTCACAGCCACCGCAGCCTTGACCTGCTGGGGTCAGGCGATCCTTCCACCGCAGCCTTACAAGTAGCTGGAACTATAGACACATGCCACCATACCCGGCTAATGTTTCTTGATTTATTGTAGAGATGAGGTCTTTCCAAGTTGCCCAGTCCAGTCTCGAACCGGTAGGCTCATGTAATTCTCTCACCTTGGCCTCCCAAAGTGTTGGGATTATAGGCGTGAGCCACCATGCCTGGCTAGCTGGTAGTATCTGATTTTTTATTGCTAGCTGGTTCATAAATACTTCTCTAGGCATTTCTTTTTTTACACCTCTTAATTTTGTTTTCCCACTGACTACTAAAATGATACATATATAAAACTCATTAAATGTTTTACTCATTAGGCTGGGTGTAGTGGCATATGCCTATAGTCCTAGCTACTTAGGAGGCTGAGGCCGGATCACTTGAGCCCAGGAGCTGGAGGTTGCAGTGAGTTCCAATCATACCACTGCACTCCAGCCTAGGCAAGAGAGATCCTGTCTCTTTAAAAAAAAAAAAAAAAAGAATGTTTTAGTCATTAATCCTTGAGTCAAATCTGTGTAAATAACTACCACTCCGTTTTATAAAATGAAGAGACTGAGTGAGACACATGGAAGTGAACTTGCCCAAGTTCACACAGTAAGTGTCTAAGCCAAAACCAGGACTTGAATTCAGACTTTGAAGCTCCTGCTTTTTTTTTTTTTTTTTTTTTTTGGTAGAGATGAGGTCTCATCAAGTTGCCCGGGCTGGTCTCGAACCTGCGGGCTCAGGCAATCCACACAACTCAGCCTTCCAAAGTGCTGAGATTACAGGCTGAGCCACCGAGCCTGGCCTAGGTCACTCCTTTTTTCACTGCTCCTTTTGACCTTCAGAACAGGGAGGCTTGGGAGGCTGCAGTGGGGCCCAACTAGAAATAGTCCAAGTTGGCCTTAGTGTCAGCAACAGTGACTAGCCAGGGGAGATGACCAGAAGGGCCTGGGGAAAGGTGATCAGCAAGACAATGGGTGGGGACTTGCAGAGTCTTGAAGGACTGAAGGACACTGGAGAGGAGGAAGGGGCAATAATTTAGGGGAAAGAGGTGAGGAGGGGATGCATCCGTGCCTATACCGAAGAAAATGGACTCCCCAGAACCCGGAACCAGCCTTGGTGGATGGTACAGGGCCTTCTTCCTAAATCCTCAGAGACCGCTCTTCACCCTGGATTTTAAAGAACCCAGGATGGGTCTGGAGAGGGCTTAGTATGTGGACTGGGCACATGGAGGGCACAGGGAATACTGCTCCCAACTTGTGCTCATAACACCAGCCTTGGGAACTGGGTATGAGTGGGTACAGGGCTTACACACCTTCCCTGCTGTTCCCAATCCCTAGACCTGAGGGCCTAGCACAGAGGGGGTTAAGGGCTCAGGAACATTTGCCTCTGGGGTGGGTGGGAACTGTCATCAGGGAGCCTTGACTGGCTTGATAATCCAGGCTGCCTATCTCTTCCACAGCAGCTGTGCAGCAGACAGGTTGTTCTTGGCAGAGAGGGAGGGAGCTAAGGGCCTGGCGGATGGCGGGAAAAATTTGAAGTGGTGGGGGCACTCAGGCTCCCTGGGGATCATTTCCCACCCAACAGCTGCCTTCAGGGCTGTGCCTGGAGACTGGAGAGGTCATAACCCAAGTCTGGACATGTGGATCCCCACTGACCCAGAGAACAGGAACTGGGAGCTGGTGAGCAGAATTAGGGAGGTGTTGACAAGAAAGTTTCCACTTTTTTTTTTTTTTTTTGGAGTTGGAGTCTCACTCTGTTGCCCAGGCTGGAGTACAGAGGCATGCTCACGGCCACCATAGCCTCAACCTGTTGGCCTCAGGCAATCCTTCCACCTCAGCCTTACAAGTAACTGGAACTACAGGTGTGCACTACTGCGCCCGGCTTATTTTTGTATTTATTGTAGAGACGGGGTCTCACCAAGTTGTCCAGGTTGGTTTCAAATCCCTGAGCTTAGGCAATCCTCTCGCCTTACCTCCCAAAGTGCTGGGATTACAAGCTTGAACCAAGGTTTCCACTTCTTAATCAATATGTGTCTCAGCAGGTATGCAGGGTGCACACTATCACATGCACCTGCACAGGTAGCACACATGCCCATGGGTACATGCCCCATTGGAGGGAGTGAGTAGGGAAGGCCCATTGCAAAGCCAGAAGGGAAGGAGCCTGGTATTTGTGGAGCTTCTGTTGCATATGAGTCAGGCTCTGGGCTAGAAATTTTCACCTTTACTATCTCATTTCATCTTCACAACAAACATGGAGGCTGAGTGCAGTGGTTCATGTCTGTCATGGTAGGTTTGTACACAGCGCTGGGTTCTGGAGTCTGGAGAACAGGGTTGCAGTCCTGCCTCTTTCTGATTTGCTGTGTGATTCAGAACCAAGTGCTTCCTCCCTGAAGTTTAGTTTCTCTACTGTAAATCGGCATGCAGGTATCTTTTGGAGACTGGCAGACATAGACAAAGCCCTCCAGGAGCCATTCCTAGAACCTCACTTCCTGGAAGGGCTCCGGAGCATCTGGGTACATTGCTTAACACGTACACTTGCTTGTGGAAATTGATTTTTCAACATCCACACAGCATAGAGAGTTTAAGGGGGCATGCTGAGTACTTGAGCATGTGCTGGGCACTGTTTCCAGGGATCGGCATCTGTTCAGTAGAAGGTGTTCTCTGGTCGCACTCGGTGGCTCAACCTGTAATCCCAGCACTTTAGGAGGCTGAGGTGAGTGGATTGCCTGAGCCCGCAGGTTCGAGACCTGCCTGGGCAACTTGGCGAGACCTCATCTCTTCAATAAAATCAAAAAATTAGCCGGGCGTGGTAGCACGCGCCTGTAGTTCCAGCTACTTGGAAGGCTGAGGCGGAAGGATCGCCGGATCCCAGCAGGTCCAGGCTGCGGTGGCTGAGAGCGGCCACTGCACTCCAGTCTGGGCGACAGAGTGAGACCCCAACTCAAAAACAAACAAACAAAAAAGGTGTTCTCCGATCACATCCCAGGATAAGGTCCATGAAAGGTGCTGAGCCACAGAGAGGACACGGCAAAGTTACTCATTCATGTAGTAGCTGGGGACAAACAAGGGATCAGATGAATTCACCACAGTGTGATGAGGAAAAACAGTACAAGCAGGCCCAAAGCCTGGACAGAGAAGGCAAGCATGAGGAAGAGTTAGGAGGAGCTTCCCAGACCAGCCGAGATGAAACTAAGCAGTCTCTGACAGACTTCCTAAATCTCAAGTCCCCATGTAGCACACGAAGAGTCAGGATTAGAACAGTTTTTCAGTTTTCTTTTTTTCATACCTGTTATGCTGCTTCATCCACAATAGGCTTTTGTTTTGCATCCCCTGGATTTAAAGCAAAACAGGAGAACAAGAACCTCCCAGAACTTCTCGAAGTTTTTGCTTCCAGAACGAGTTTTGCTGCTGACTGTGCTGTGAGTGAGACATCGAATAAGTAAAACATTGAATAACCATATTATTTGCCCTTCTTTTATCCTTGTATAAAACTGCTAGTGGAGCCAGGCTCGGTGGCTCAGCCTGTAATCCCGTGCCTTGGGAGGCTGAGGTGAGTGGATTGCCTGAGCCCGCAGGTTCGAGACCCACCTGGGCAGGCGAGACCTCATCTCTACAATAAATTAAAAAAATTAGCCGGGTGTGGTAGCGCGCACCTGTAGTTCCAGCTGCTTGGAAGGCTGAGGTGGAAGGATCGCCGGAGCCCAGCAGGCGAGGCTGCGGTGGCCGGGAGTGGCCACTGCACTCCAGTCTGGGCGACAGACTGAGACTCCAACTCAAAACAACAAAAAACTGCTAGTGGGGCTGGGTATGGTTGTGGTGGCTCATACCTGTAATCCCAGCAATTTGGGATGCTGAGGTGAGTAGATTGCCTGAGCCCGCAGGTTCGAGACCCACCTGGGCAGGCGAGACCTCATCTCTACAATAAATTAAAAAAATTAGCCGGGTGTGGTAGCGCGCACCTGTAGTTCCAGCTGCTTGGAAGGCTGAGGTGGAAGGATCGCCGGAGCCCAGCAGGCGAGGCTGCGGTGGCCGGGAGTGGCCACTGCACTCCAGTCTGGGCGACAGACTGAGACTCCAACTCAAAACAACAAAAAACTGCTAGTGGGGCTGGGTATGGTTGTGGTGGCTCATACCTGTAATCCCAGCAATTTGGGATGCTGAGGTGAGTAGATTGCCTGAGCCCGCAGGTTCGAGACCCACCTGGGCAGGCGAGACCTCATCTCTACAATAAATTAAAAAAATTAGCCGGGTGTGGTAGCGCGCACCTGTAGTTCCAGCTGCTTGGAAGGCTGAGGTGGAAGGATCGCCGGAGCCCAGCAGGCGAGGCTGCGGTGGCCGGGAGTGGCCACTGCACTCCAGTCTGGGCGACAGACTGAGACTCCAACTCAAAACAACAAAAAACTGCTAGTGGGGCTGGGTATGGTTGTGGTGGCTCATACCTGTAATCCCAGCAATTTGGGATGCTGAGGTGAGTAGATTGCCTGAGCCCGCAGGTTCGAGACCCACCTGGGCAGGCGAGACCTCATCTCTACAATAAATTAAAAAAATTAGCCGGGTGTGGTAGCGCGCACCTGTAGTTCCAGCTGCTTGGAAGGCTGAGGTGGAAGGATCGCCGGAGCCCAGCAGGCGAGGCTGCGGTGGCCGGGAGTGGCCACTGCACTCCAGTCTGGGCGACAGACTGAGACTCCAACTCAAAACAACAAAAAACTGCTAGTGGGGCTGGGTATGGTTGTGGTGGCTCATACCTGTAATCCCAGCAATTTGGGATGCTGAGGTGAGTAGATTGCCTGAGCCCGCAGGTTCGAGACCCACCTGGGCAGGCGAGACCTCATCTCTACAATAAATTAAAAAAATTAGCCGGGTGTGGTAGCGCGCACCTGTAGTTCCAGCTGCTTGGAAGGCTGAGGTGGAAGGATCGCCGGAGCCCAGCAGGCGAGGCTGCGGTGGCCGGGAGTGGCCACTGCACTCCAGTCTGGGCGACAGACTGAGACTCCAACTCAAAACAACAAAAAACTGCTAGTGGGGCTGGGTATGGTTGTGGTGGCTCATACCTGTAATCCCAGCAATTTGGGATGCCGAGACAGAAGGATTGCCTTAAGGCCAGGAATTCCCCACCAGCCTGGGCAACATAGGGAGAACAAGTTTCTAGGAAAAAAAGAAAAAAATTAGCCAAGCATAGCGGTGTGCTCCTGTAGTCCCAGCTACTTGGAAGGCTTCGGCAGTAGCATCACTTGAGCCTAGGAGTTCAAGGTTGCAGTGAGTATGACTGCACCACTGCACTTCAGTCTTTTGTCTCAAAAACAACAGCAACAAAAACATACAATTGGGCACAGTAGCTCACACCTATAATCCCAACATCTTGGGAGACTGAGGCAGGAGGATAGCGTGAGCTTCATAGCAAGGCCTCATTTCTAAAAAAAAAAAAATTAGCCAGGCATAGTTGCATGCACACATAGTCCTAGCTACTCAGGAAGCTGAGGCAGAAGGATAGCTTGATCCCAGGAGGTCGAGACTGTGGTGAGTTGTGATCCCACTATTGCACTCCAGCCTGGGTGACAGAGTGAGACCTTGATACAAAACAAGACAAAACAAAACACACACACACACAGAAAACTGCTAACATCATGAAATTTAGGAAAGCAATCAAGAGGAAAATAAGAATAACTTTACTAGCTGAATCTTTGTTTTTGTTTTTGAGTCAGAATCTCACTCTGTTGCCCAGGCTGGAGTGCAGTGAAGCAAATAGCTACTGCAGCCTCGATCTGCTGGGCTCAGGCGATCCTCCCGCCTCAACCTTCCAAGTAGCTAGAACTATAACTGTGCACCACCATGGCTAATTTTTAAATTTAATTTAGAGACAAGGTTTTGCCATGTTGCCCAGGTTAATCTCGAACCCCTGGACTCAGGCAATCCTCTCGCTTCTGCTTCCCAAAGTGCTGGGATTACAGGTGTGAGCCACCATGCCCTGTAGAATCTATTTTTTTATTGTGTATGCTGTGTATCTCTATGCATTGTGAATCTGTACATTTGTGGGCGTTATACATGTGTGCATTTGTATGTGTGTGTTGCACATTTTTATTTTGTGTCTTTCTGTGTATTTGTGAGTGTCTAGTGCTGCCTTCCTGTTCCCTCTAAGGGTCATGAATTATCCCTGCTGCTGAAAGGTGGAGGGAACCCTGAGGCTTTGAATGATTCTCTCCCCCTCTCTGGCCTCAGCTTCCTCTCCTATATAAATGAGGGACTTGAACTCCATGATTTTTTTTTGAGTCGGAGTCTCACCCTGTCCCCCCAGGCTGGAGAGCAGTGGCATGCTCCTGGCCACTGCAACCTCAACCTGCTGGGCTCAGGCGATCCTTCCACCTCAGTCTTCCAAGTAGCTGGACCTATAGGTGTGTGACCCCACACCCAGCTAATTTTTTGATTTATTGTAGAGATGAGGTCTCGCCAAGTTGCCCAGGCTGGTCTTGAACCTATGAGCTCAGGCAACCCTCTCCTCTCAGCCTCCCAAAGAAACTTCATGATTCTGAAGGATGCTTGCAGTTCTGACCATCCTTTATCACTCACTATATGGTTTAAGAATTGCTTTCCAAGAAAGTCTAAATAAGAGTCAAGAGCTGGCTAGGCACAGTGGCTCACGGCTGTAATCCTAACACTTTGGGAGGTGGAGGTGAGAGGATTGCCTGAACTCAGGGGCTCCAGACCAGCCTGGGCAACTTGGCAAGACCTTGTCTCTAAAATAAATTAAAAAATTAGGTGAGTGTGGTGGTGTGCGCCTGTAGTTCCAGCTACTTGGCAGGCTGAGCAGGAAGGATCGCCTGAGTCCAGCAGGTTGAGACTGCGGTGGCCATGAGCATGCCACTGCACCCTAGCCTGGGCAACAGAGTGAGCCTCTAACTCAAAAAAAAAAAAAAGGCTGGGCGCAGTGGCTCAGGCCTATAATTCCAGCACTTTGGGAGGCAGAAGCAAGAGGATTTCCGGATTGCCTGAACTCAGGGGTTGAAGACCAGCCTGGGCAACTTGGTGAGACCGCATCTCTACAATAAATTTAAAAATCAGCTGGGCATGGTGGTGCGTGCCTGTAGTTTCAGCTACATGGAAGGCTGAGGCAAAAGGATCACCTGAGCCCAGCAGATCGAGGCTGCAGTAGCCGTGAGCATCCCACTGCACTAGAGCCCGGGCAACAGAGTGAGACTCCAACTCAAAACAAACAAACAAAAAAAGAGTCAAGACCTTAAAGCTGCAGTGGCAGCTGGAGTTAGAAGGACAAGAGTCCCAGGCTGGTCTTCACTCACTTCAGGAGAGCCACAGAGCTCCTAGTTTGCAGTAAAAACTGTTAGAATAGCCAGGCTCGGTGACTCAGCCTGTAATCCCGCGCCTTTGGGAGGCTGAGGTGAGTGGATTGCCTGAGCCCACGGGTTCAAGACCCGCCTGGGCAACTTGGCGAGACCTCATCTCTACAATAAATCAAAAAATCAGCCGGGCATGGTAGTGCACGCCTGTGGGTTCAACTACTTGGAAGGCTGAGGCGGAAGGATCGCTGGAGTCCAGCAGGTCGAGGCTGCGGTGGCCGGGAGCGGCCACTGCACTCCAGTCTGGGTGACAGAGTGAGACTCCAATTCAAAAAAAAACAAAAAACCTGTTAGAATAAGAGGCCAGGCCCAAGGAACTCCATGGTTCCTCCTACTCCTATGCTGTCTAGAATGTCCATGTAACTTGCAGAGAGGTAGAGGAACTCCCATTCCAACTCTTTGTGGGGCACTAGGGAGGCAGAGAAATGGACCATAGAACAACCACCAACGAAGAGCCCTGGGCAGGAAGTGTCCTCAGGTCCTGCTCTGGTCCCTGCTGGTTCCTGATAAGCAGAAGGTGAAGGCCAAGGCACTGAGCTCCCACCCTGATAGCCCAATGTCTGCTTATCAGGGTCCCCAGACTATCCCACCCAGGCCCAGACTCTGCTTCAGCCCACACCCTGATCACAATTCCACCCACTCCCATGCCACAGCCACAGGATCTCTGGCTGGCTGAGATATCTCTTTCCTCTACCTCCAGGACCCTTGAATTCTGTCCATGCTCACCTTTAGAGTTGGTCCCTAGGGACTACGCAGAAGCCTAGGCAGTGAGTGGTATAAAGGTTGACCCTAGTGCCTGAAGCCCTCATTCTGGTAAAGGTGCCTAAGCTGTCTGTGGGATCTCAGAGTGATGGTGACCTGGCAAGAGGGTTACAGGACAGGCAAGGGAGTCAGAGGGAGGCAGAAACAGACATAATAACAATTCCTAGCTGGGCTCGGTGGCTCAGACTGTAATCCCTGCCTTGGGAGGCTGAGGTGAGTGGATTGCCTGAGCCTGAGGGTTCGAGACCCGCCTGGGCAACTTGGCGAGACCTCATCTCTACACTAAATCAAAAAATAAGGTGGTCATAGTGGCACGTGCCTGTAGTTCCAGCTACTCAGAAGGCTAAGGTGAAAGAATTGCCTGAGCCCAGCAGGTCAAGGCTGCAGTGGCAGGGGCTGTTAGTGTGCCACTGTACTCCAGCCTGGGTGACAGAGTGAGACTCCTACTAA